>NC_068378.1:15409111-15461611 GCF_023724105.1 Carassius gibelio | reverse complement strand
TTCATTATGTCTCTTGACTTCATTTTGATGCTTATTAAAGATCAGATTTCAAAACAAATCAGAATTTACAGTGTGAACAAAGCCTTAATCTAACTTAACTTTGGATCGCTTCCATCTTATTTGAAATTCATCAGCTTCACCTTTTTAAATCAGCTGACATCCAGTCCACATTCATTTCTCAGTTAAACATGCAGGCCATCACATGACTCTGCAGCAGTTCAGTTTCCTCCGGTGGTGCAAGAAATCAGAGCAAATTCTGCAAAAAAATAGCTCCGCTTTAACAAACCGGCCCGCATCATGCGAAAGAGTGAGCGAGAGACGGAAAGGGAAAGTGAGGCACATTCACAGACACATCAACACACTGACCCTGCACAGAGCTGACAGCACTGCTGACGAAGACATATTAACTCACTCACACACACACATACACACATTACACCCCATGTGGCACTGTGACATGTTGGACATGAGCAGTGAATGAGCACATGTGATCTTATACAGATCACTGTGGTTGTTTCTTCCTGCTGTGCTGTAAGACGTGGTCTGCATGTAACATATCCGTGCATGTCTAAACATTGCATTGAGTTATCTGCAAAAATAATAATAATAATAATAAATTAATTAATTAAATGATAATAATTTTATCATTTGATCTGATCAGATCATAAATATATATATATATATATATATATATATATATATATATATATATATATATATATATACAGAGAGAGAGAGAGAGAGAGAGAGAGTGAGAGAGAGAATTTTACTGCATAATAAAATCTAAATAAATATTTTCTTTTACACTACAAAAATATCTATTTATTTTATTTATTTTTAAAATCACATTTATTACTATGTATACAGAAAGAGGTAATACTCTTGCAAGCAACAGTGAGAAACAAATAGAGACAGAGAGTGAGAGAGGTTGCGCCAGGACTTGTTTACTGAAATCGCTGAATTAGTTATAAACACATTAATCTGGTTGAGCAGGATGGCATCGTGCCAGAGAGAGAGAGATTTCCCCATATTAACCACAAAGGAGGAGAGGAGAGGAGATCCATTATAAAACATTGACACTCCCTCTATATTCCTCTGTTCTCCTCTCAGCAGACTGACAGTGATACAGACAGTGAGGGGCCCAGTCTGGAGATGTGGACTTATTTTAAGCTGTGTATTCTCCTGCCTAGTCAGATCCTGTATGTGTGTGTGTGTGTGTGAAAGAGAGAGAGAGAGAGAGAGAGAGAGAGAGAGAGAGAGAGAGTGTGTGTGTGTGTGTGTGTGTGTGTGTGTGTGTGTGTGTGTGTGATGTACATTTTGGTCACCTTTTTTGCACCAGTTAGTTTAAGGTCAGAAAGTGGCAGCGGACACATAATGCTCAAATGGTGATGTGTCATGACATGTGACCCTCACTGCATGACTTACAGACAGACAGGGAAAGATAAAGAGACAGAGAGTCTCTGCTGCATTATTTCCCCATCTGTGGTTCACAATGCTGAGCTGTATCCTGTCTGACACACAAATACACAGTCTCCAAAATGATTGAAACAACTGAAACACTTAGGAAAAAGTTAAACTCTTACTTATTTGTTTCACATAACTATAAGCTGATTATACTAAATCTACAGTCTAAATATAGCCTGTATTAAATTGTGGTAAGATATCTCGAATTTACTATTAACTTGTGGCGTAAATGGCCTTAAATCAATTAAATAACTCAGTAAAGGCAACAAGACTAACTTACCACATGTTTATTAAAAAACTACAATAAATTCTATATCGGATGTTTGCTTATGTAACTGAATGATACATAACAAGTGTCTTTGCGTGAGAGAGTGTATGTATGCGGCACAGTAGCTGGAAAGAGATTTAGATTCAGAGAGTCACATCAGAGAGTCTGAATGTGAATAGATTCCTTCATGCTGTCAGAACATCCAAAAATACAAGACCATAAATTAGTGTAAAGTCTGAGACAGATGACAGCATGGTGCAGTCTCTCTCTTTTTTTCTTTCTCTCTTTCCAGTGGAGGTATATTTAGATTTGTTTTTTGTTTTCTTATTGACCTTTACTTTATTTTGGAGTAATGCTGGTGAATACATGCTGTATAGTTGGAATTGTCGCTTGTGTTCTTCTCATTCACTGCACTGGTCATCTCCATCTTCTGTTTGTATGGCAGCTAGTCTGATTTTAGATTACTTTGGTCTGAAGAGCAAGATGTTTTAACTAGTTAAATAATTATCAAAAACATTAAAATTGTGCAGATACATCAAAATGGAATGTTGTGTTTATGTGATATTTATGCAGTATTGATAACTGCAGAACAGAGAGTCTCATCAACTGTGCTGATGGGGTCAAATTTCAACAGTGACAGAGGATTTTTTTCTTTCTTTTAACAATGTACAGAACTAAAAAGTATCAGCGTCATGTGATACAATACAACAGAACGATGCCCAGATGGAATCTGCTTATTTTTTGTAACATTTTTTGTGCTGATTTTGTGAGAAAAATCTTTACAATTCGAATTGATTTGCTAAATGGTAAGGGTACAATGTGTTTAATGTGACTACTACTGGAAATGTAGATGTATCAAATTAGTCAATGCATTTTACATTTTCCACAGAGTACAAAATATGGTCAGAAAGAAAAATCTAATTACCATATTACCATATTACTTTTTCTGAGAGTGTAGATGACCAAACTGTAGCCCTACTGGAAAGTGCCATTTACATTACATTTACATTTATTCATTTAGCAGACGCTTTTATCCAAAGCGACTTACAGATGAAGACAGTGGAAGCAATCAAAAACAACAAAAAGAGCAATGATATATAAGTGCTATAACAAGTCTCAGTTAGGTTAACACAGTACACGTAGCATGAGATTTTAACGAATATAATAAATAAAAAGAAAACAGATAGAATAAAAAAATAAAAGAATAGAGCAAGCTAGTTAGAGGTCTTTACACATACACACACATACATATACAATTGCATAATAAATGAAAAGAAAATAGAATACAAAAAGATTAGAAAGGTAGTTAGATTTTTTAAAGAATAGAATTAGAATAGTGGGTGTTAAAGTTAGAGGGTCAAATAAAGATGGAAGAGATGTGTTTTAAGCCGATTCTTGAAGATGGCTAAGGACTCAGTTGCTCGGATTGAGTTGGGGAGTTCATTCCACCAGAAGGGAACATTTAATTTAAAAGTCCATTTAATGAGCTAAACAAGGGTAAAACAATTGTTCATAACATACACTTTATATAAACGCACTTTCACAAGCTTAGATCAGAAAGTACAAACTCTAAAGCAATTTTCAAGGAATACTGAATTAACAGTACTCAAACAGTTGGAAGAGGTCTTATAATCAGACGAGTGTTTCCCAAAGCCCCTTTTCTAAAATAGCCAGCGGTGGACTTCTGAGCAGGCAGACGGAGGACACTCAGTGCCCTCATTCCTGAAACAGAGCCAGACCTGACGACAATGAAGAGTTAAGACCTGTCACACAAACACAGGTTCAAATTCACACAGGTACAGAAATAAACCATGAGCTCATTCTCTCAGGTGTTCCTGTTCCCTGTGGTCACCTTGAGTGTGTGTTCTTTCTTTTACAGAGCAGTCAGAAAGAGATACACACAAAAACACAATACAATTGTGAGCTGATCTCGTACATGGAGTTGTGACATTCTCAATTTTTAGTATCACAGTAATGTGCTTGTTCATTTGTATTGCTCTTATTTTTGTATATATGTACACTACCTTTTTAAAATTGTAGGGTCAGTATGATTTTTAATTAGTATCATTATTATTATGTTTTCATCTTTTGTAATAGTTGCGTATGAGTCCTTCAGTTGTCCTCAGTGGGACTCAAAATTATGCAGCCACTGTTGGAAAGAGGTCAAATATGAGGAAGATGCTGGGGAATGTTGGTTTTATCAGGTGTACTCAACCAGAAATATGTAGATTGAACATACTGAATTATTTTATTAGAGTATAGTCTCTCAGTTTAAAAAAATCCCAAGATGTCTTGTTCTGTCCAATAATATGAAGCAAAATTGCTTCAGTATGAATGTATAACTTCAAATGACACATTTCTGAATAAAAAATAAACTCGAACAGGCTGGCAAATTCCTCTCTCTCTCTCTCTTTCTCTCTTCTTTTTTTGTGTTTTATTTTTTTTTTTACACAATAGGATCACCATCTGAACTGACATGTTCTCCTCCACATTAGGCCTCTATGATTCACAGACTACTGTATAAACCATGCCAGCTTTAGGTGGACAAAAGCGTCAAAGGGGGTAAAGTTTAAGTACAAATGAAAATTTCACGACTAGAAGATTAGCCTAATTTAGCTATCAACTAAACATTACAATTGCTCATTTAATCCTTGGTGGAAAGTGCAGTTAACTCTAATAGTTTCAATTCCAATGGGGATTTGGGCCTATTTCTGTGTCAATTCACTTTCAAGTGCTCATGTGAAGTGTTACAGTATTGGGTGTTGCAGATCCCTCATCTGGAGCTGAAGTTGCTACTGTGTGTATTTTCTTTTTATTGTGTTTTTTAAATTGTCTATCTTGTCTGTGCAGTGCAGCTGCAGCCATGGGATGCAGTGATAATTATAACATATTATATCCCCTGCATGTTGCATTAATGAAGAGAGTAATGCAACAGGAAACTATACTGTATGTGATGTTTTGAAACTGAAATCCGCGCGATGTTTATCCACAGCATCGCTCTTGCAAGCTCTAGAGCCTTATCTGTAAACACGAGCTTGAGTATTCAGACGCATATCTCTTCAGATGATAAAGGCCTAGCAATTGCTACAATCAGTGCGAATGATGCAAGCTTTTGTGCATTAAAATATGTGATTTTAATAAGTATTTCATTTCTAGATAGATCATTTTATGGGGTTTGCAATTGCATAGTATAAGAGAAAAATATACTAAGAAAAACGGCTTATATGCATAAATACCTTACTTTATGATATAAATATTTTTTCTTTTTTCAGTCATTGGATATTTGATAATTGATTAATGAGTAGGCTATTTGTCCCTATACGGCATTCCTAAAATCAACACTATAACGTTTTAATTTGCCAAAATTATACGTTTAAAAATATGCCTTACTTTTCAGTTCCATGGTTTTTGTCTGTGATACCCTGAACTATTTGAACCGCTTATTTTTATTTTTATTATGAAAACAATTTAAAAAACTGCGTGTCTCAATTTCCCTCACATCAGTAATATCTGCTGTGTTTATGAAATTGTGAGCGTGAATTCCGGAATGGTGTGTAAATGTTGATGCTGCGTGTCGTTCAGCAGGTGAAAGAAGTGTGGCGCGTGTCTCCACTGACCAGGGAACGGCGCGCATCCCGCGCGAGCTCAAGCTTCCAGGGGCTCCGGTCTCTGAGAGCTCTGCCCAATAAGAGCGGAGACACGGCGGGCTGTCAACATTCCTATCGCCCCTCTCTCTCTCCCCCCGTCGCCCACCCCTTCGTCCTGCAGTTCGCACAGTTCATCGCCCCGGTTTATCTCGCGCAGTCTGCTATCAGCGCTCGCAGACTCCAATGGAAAAACGAAGAGGCGTGTGTTTCACAGCCCTGCCTGAACGCAAAGCGTGGGGAGAAAAAGTGGGAAAGTTGGCACTCTTTCTGATCAAATTGCACCTCATCGAGACTTCATCTGTTCTCAAGGGGAAGTAAAAAAAAAAAAAAAAAAAGAAAAGAAAGCGCACTCTGAACCTGCCGTCTGGCTTGGATTATTTCTGCTGCGGTTGCCAGATTTTGGGGAATACTTTTATATGGCACACGCTAATATCCGGGCAGATACATGATATCCGTCCGTGCATCGTTCGCACGGAGCTCTACATCTGTCCAGCTATCAGCAATCCCAACTCTAGCAGGTCTCCGCAGACCTAAACGGTCTTTACACCGGTTTCCTATAATACAGCATCGTATTTTCTTATCATCGCTGGAGGACACGCTCAACTATGTTTGGCTGCGGTAAAGTTCTTGGGTCGCCTCGGATTCTCAACATATCTTCTGCTGTCCCCGGAGACTCAGGATTAAGACGTATAATCAGAAACAGCGCAGGCTCATCCTACGGTCCCCGTGCGTCGTCGCGGTTGTGTTGCGCGCTCCTGTTTCTCCTGCTCATCCTCACACCGCGCGTGGACTCGTCCTGGTGGTGAGTAGCGTCCAGCATCCCCGCGCGCCGCTGCCGGCCCACACTCGCGCGCAGAAGCCGGGTGTTTTTTGTTTGTTTGTTTTTTCCTCAGCTCAGTTGGGAGATCATTTGCAAATGGTTATTTTTAGGTACAATATTCTAATCTTTATAAGTGACAGTGGTTTGCATTTAAGTGAGGTATGTGTGTACAGTACTGTTTTTATACTCTTAAAACACTTGGAGGAGACGCTAATTAAAAACAAAGGTTTAAAAGCTTGGAGTAATGTTTTCAGTAATATCTGCGTTTTAATTGTAATTTAAAGTATAGGGCTGGTGTCAGTGTGTTTGACTTAAAAAAAGGAAAAGAAAAAAGCTATATCTGTCAGTAATTTGTCAGGGCGAAATATGTCAATGTTCGTTTCGAGTTTGCTATTGTAAATTAGTAACAAAATGTTATTATTATTATTATTATTATTATTATTTCTCATCCTACGTAAATATAATGAAGTGATAAAACATATACTACTGATATAGCTGTTGCTAGCCTATATCTTCTCAGGCGAACGCGCGCTGTTCGCGAGCGTCTGTTTAGCGCGGTCTGAATAACTTGTAATCTAACATTTGTGGTTACTAAAACACAGTTGTTGTTTTTTTTGAAAACGCTGTTGAAATATGTGTAGACCTATACTTACATGTAAACGAATACATAGTCGTGAGACCCTCAACCTTATGTTTTTATTTCCTTTTGGGAGGGTTGGAGCCATAATTATGGGTCTCAGACCCCCCAAACTCCCCATAATTCGCACCCTGGTGGTGGGCAGACAGAGGTCGGGAGATGGCAGTCGACTCACTACTAAAACGAACACACACATCGGGCTTGGTGCAGGAAGCAGCTTCACCGCTCTCCCAACCAAGATATTGGCATTTAAAACACAGTTATTCTAGAAACACACAAATCATAGGTTCTCCCCCTCAAAAAGTCTCCTGAGGAATGGGGGTTTCCCCAGAGCTTGTGCTTATGTATAGTAACAGGCCCTGCACATCATTATATCACAATTATGGGTCGGGTTTTCATGGTGTGCTTGAGGTGTGGTGCCAGCCAATAACAAAGAAATAAATGAAACAACTGCAATATGTGCCAGGCCTCCTGCTTAGATGTGACTACAGTGCGGTTAGCCTGAACAATCCTGAAGAAACCAGCCACATGCCCATTTCTCACATGTAGTTGGGGAATGGTTGGGCTTTATGAATTCACAGAATATGTGTGTATATGGCTGTGTTTGTGACTAACAAGACAAAAGTTAGTTTAATGTTTTTTTTTCTCATTATACCAAGAATAAAACATGCATGTACAGTGATCTCTGTTGAAGATCATATGCGTTCACAACTGTGACTGAAGTTATAGTTATTATTTACAGCTCAGAAATCAGTTAAATGTTAAGCTTGATGTGCATGGAACTAAGAAAGAAAATCAGAGGAAAGCATGTCCTTTGTCACTATTGTGGCGTAATAAGTCAGGCTGACATTCCCAATGTGAGGCACTCACCAGCCGGAGAGAAAGGGATCTCTTGCTCCCTCTTTCTCTCGCTCTCTCTGATCTGCTCATCCATCACTTTAAGCAGACAGAGCAGGAATCCTCTTAAGCTACTGGGCGGCTTGTTAGCGTCTCATACTAGTGGACGGATATCACACACACAGATGAAGCCAGTTTTAAGCCTGCCCTGGACTTCCACACAAATAGAAAGGTGTGTGTGTGTGTGTGTCTTTTGAAGTGAACTTCATCTTTGACCTTTTGTTCTAGGGTTGGACAAAATTCAGACCTGAGAATTGGACACACCCCACAGGATGTTGAATTGCAATTCCTATTGGAATCCGTTTATCTTAAGACCTGTACACTTTTTTAAAACAAGGTTGACATGTCTTGACAAACTTTGCATTTCTAGTTAAAAATTACAGTCATATGAATGTCTTTCATTTCGTAGTTCAATTCTGTATGATGCACAAGCTAGTTTTTTAATCGTCCAGCCATATTGCAATCTGCATACATAAAGATTGCAACATTATGGCACACGTTTGTTCCAACAGTTCCTGAATGATCCATCCAGAACAGCATACCCCTGGAAAACTTAGGGCTCTGATTCAGATGAAAAGTATGAAAAGTATGAAATATATAAAATAATATCTTGATACTAAAGAATATTCGATCTTTCATCAAGGGCCTGAGAATTTCCTTAACTTGCTTTTTTGTCTAATCTATATAAGAGAGAAAATGTGATTCAACCAATAATGAAAAGTGACAAAGATGGGAAGATAGAGAGAGATGGAAAGAAATACAGAGGAGAGGAGTTTTCACCCTCTATTTGGGTAGTAGAAGCAACAAATTTCTACAGTCGGACATTCTATACCCAGTCAAGCCTATCTACACACAGAGAGACATGCAGTGTAAATGAGATCAGATTTTACTGTGTTTTTACAGCATGTGGTTGTGGTCCTGTGGATAATGATTTACTGCTGCTGGTAAAGCCAACCTGCAAACCACTACAGTTTGTGAGACCAGCCTGGTGTGTGTGTGAGTGAGTGAGTGAGTGAGTGAGTGAGTGAGTGTTTCCAAACTCTATCGAACACAAAGCACAGGGGACGATAAAGCCCTATAATCACTGTCAAATGAGGCATCGAAGTGGGAGGAACACCGTCATAATAAAAATGTTGATCAGCATTCACAAAGATTTTTTCAAAAGGTAAAGCCTTCATTTGTCATTATAAATGCTCATTTTAGCAGACTAAAATATTTGGAACTAAATCCTGCTTTTGTCTGACATGAGCTAGTGTGTGTTTTTATGTGAAGGCTGAGTTTAGGCTTGATGTGATACAGTTTTGGGAGTGCATGAGAACGAGAGGAATTTTATGCCATTGTCTGTTGCCGTTAGACACATAAATGGATGGATTGAAACATCAGAATGCGAGTGAAAACTATACAGAGAGTAAAAGAGAGAAAGAATGCATCATAATTCATTAAATCACCTTCTGTTCTGATTGGCTGATTGGATTGAGTAGAACCAAACATGACATCAGATCTAAAAAGCGAACGATTTTACCTCAAAATGCAAGGTTATCATCTAGGGATCAAAAACGTATTCCAAATCTGTTGATGTTGCACTTATTATGCAATTGCCTTCAAATAAATCATAAATAATTGTTGGTTTGTGAATGTCATGTTTATGACAAATGTCAGTTTGCCAAACTTCTCTCTGAAATTCCATGAGTGGTAAGATTCTGGGAATGTTCAGACTCAATCATTAGATTCTTTGGCATTAGACAATGCGTAATCACTGAATGTTTACTGATTTTTGGAATGATATTTGATCACAAAAACCAACTGGCAAAAACTGCTAAAGATAAATAAATAAAGATAAATTGGAGCGGGTTTCAAGCCTCTATGTTTGTATCTGTTCTTCAGGTATATTGGAGCCCTTGGTGCCCGTGTTATCTGTGACAATATTCCCGGGCTGGTGAATAAACAGAGGCAGTTGTGTCAGAAGCATCCAGACATCATGCAGTCGATTGGGGGCGGGGCTAAAGAGTGGATTCGAGAGTGCCAGCATCAATTCCGTCATCACCGCTGGAACTGCAGCGCACTGGACAGAGACCATACCGTTTTTGGCAGAGTCATACAGCGCAGTGAGTACTAGGAATGTGTCAGTGTGTGTTTTGGAAGCAAAAGCATTCAAATAAATAATATATATATATATATATATATATATATATATATATATATATATATATATATATATACATATATACTTAAACAGTTATATTGTGAAAATGTATTACAATTTAAAATAACTCCACACTTCAGTGTCCCATGATCCTTCAGAAATCATTCTAATATTTACACTTTTGGCCAATTACATTCGTCCTTGCTGAATAAAAGTATTATATGTTATAACTCAACATTTTTTAACAGTAACATTTCATGGTTTCTTAAAAAATATAAAGAATCAAAAAGTTTTTAATATTGATAATAATAAGAAAGGAAAAACTACTTTGACTATATTTTTAATCAAATAAATGCAGCCTTGGTGCACATAGGATGCTTTTTTTCTTTTCTTTCAAAAACAATAAAAAATGTAATTGTAATTCTTTACATTAATTATTTACATTATACACATGTGTGTGTGCTCTCACCCGGTCAGATACGCATTCTCATATGGTAAATAGTGTTCCTGTAGCTCAGTTGGTAGAGCATTGCTATCAAGTGCAAGGTTGGGGGTTTGATTCCCCGGGAGCACATGATAGGTAAGAATTGTTAGCCTGAGTGCACTGTAAGTCACTTTGGAAAAAAAAAAGCATCTGCTAAATGCATACATTTAATGTAATTTTAATTTAAATACCTAGATCATCATGATGTAATGTCACCATAGTAAATCAGTATGGATTAGAATAGAATAATGATATTTTAAACAGTTGCTCTCTTGGACACATCCGTTGCTGTTTATCACTGTGGGATATTAATGAAACACCTCGGATCTCATAGGAACATCCAGCCACATTCACATAAATCCCTGATCAGGTGTGATAAACAGACAAAACCCCACAGGATCATTTAAATCAGAACCTGAACCTGAAGTTTCCTCAAGAAATCTGCACTGTAAATGTGCTTTCTGTTTGGCTTTCATTCAGCGTTCCAGAGATCCCTGTGTGAAAATATCACCCCTCCAGCATTCTCTATGCCTCTTCACCACATAAACAGGCATAGTGGATGTAAATGTTTGGAGAGATGATTCTGGCAGCCGGACAGACTCTCGCAGCACTGCACGTATTCAGTTTATGAAATGGAATTAGAAATGGAATGACTGCCAAGAGAGGATTCTCCTATATACGGCAACTGTACTATTAAAAATAATAATTTTTCTATAGAGAATATATATCTGTATGAATGATGGACCAATTCAAACATAGATGTCCTCCAGATGTCATTGTACTACATGAGTACAGATCACGGAAACACATTTTAGCTGCAACAGGAAACTTAAGAACTGCATGAGAAGGATGACTATACACTGAGATCTGGGCAGGGAATCCTAAAAAAAAAAAAATACTCCATTAAAACAATATTTTGAGGCTGTGCAAGTTATAACCCTAACACTAACACTCTCAGGTAATTTAAAAGATATTGGCTTTAAAAATCAAACCTAAATCTATTGATATGTTCTTTAGTAATGCCATATAATATTAATTCAATGTCATGATAAGAACACATTTTACTGTAATGGGAACATCTTACCTGTCACAAAAAATGCAAGAAATGTAACACTACAGTTCAAAAGCAAAAAAAGCACTGTGAAATGTTATACAATTTTAAAATAATTTTCTACCTTAATATGTTTTAAAATACAATGTATTCCTGTGATGCAAACTCCATTTTCAGCAGACATAACAGTTTTTAATGTCACATGATCCTTCAGAATTTATTCTAATATGCTGATTTGGTGCTCAAGAGAAATTTAACATTATTAGCAATGTTGGAACAATCATTTGTCCAGTAGATCTTGTTGAATAGAAAGTTAAAAAGAACAGCATTCATTTAAAAGGAAACTTGTTTGTGACATTTTACATGTGTTTATTGTCAAGTTAATGCATCCTTGCTAAATAAGGCTAAAGGAATCAGTGTGAGTGATGTGAGTCCAAACATGCAAGATGCTTAGAAATAGCAAGTTAAGGTTAGAAAATGACTGAGGCAGTTCACTATCAGACTGCTAGCCTTCAAACTATTTATCCTAGCAGAGAACGGCCCACCCTGGAGGGATTAGGCCTGTACTAATATTTAAACAAAACACTCACACTGGGGCTAGGCATGCTGCAGGTCTCTAGCGGACAAATCAGAAGTGCTGTTTGGGATTATATGACAGCGGAGGGTGTAATTAAGTGTTTGTGAGTGTCGGATAAAGGACCTGAATGTGTTTGTTGTGGCTTCATGATTCTTGTCTTCGCAGGCAGTCGTGAGGCGGCGTTCGTATATGCAATCTCCTCAGCGGGAGTGGTTTTCGCCATTACCCGCGCCTGCAGTCAGGGGGAGCTAAAGACGTGTAACTGTGACCCCCACAAGCGCGGCCGGGCAAGTGATGAACGAGGAGACTTTGACTGGGGTGGCTGCAGTGATAACGTCAACTATGGGATAAAGCTCGCCAAAGCTTTCGTAGATGCAAAAGAGCAAACAGTGAAAGACGCACGAGCACTCATGAACCTTCATAACAACCGCTGTGGGAGAATGGTAAGATTATATGCATTCAAAATAATATAACTCCACCTCAGTGTTGGAGAAACCCTAAGAAATAAAACACCTATTACAACTAAACAGCTCAGTATTTTGGTATATAAATACTGACACATTGACATTGTTCTACGATAACGTTCCTGTAAAAGTCTCTTTACATTCTGCAGCTATTCGTGGACACGTGGAATCTGTTCATGGGGACGTTTTCTTGGTTTTTCTCTGTTTTACAGGCTGTAAAGCGCTTTATGAAGCTGGAGTGTAAATGTCATGGAGTCAGTGGGTCGTGCACTTTGAGAACCTGCTGGTTGGCAATGTCGGATTTCCGTAAAACGGGAGACTACCTTCGCAAGAAATACAATGGAGCAATCGAGGTCACCATGAACCAAGATGGGACAGGATTCACAGTAGCCAATAAAGACTTCAGGAAAGCCACAAAAAATGATCTGGTGTACTTCGAAAACTCACCTGATTACTGTGTCATGGACAAAGCTGCAGGTAAAAAGGAGAAAAAGTGCAAAAAACACAAAGTAACTAAATCTAAATTTCCTGAAGGAATTATAACTGCTTGCAAGCCACTAACAGAGTGTTAAAAGTGCCTATATATATATATATGCTTTTGGTAATGCCTGTTCCACAAAGAATACATGCATTAAAAAGCAAATGTTTTCACTTAAATTTCTTAAAAAGCACAAAGTTTACAAATGAATCAAAGATACCATGCATCATGACCACCGACATGATCTCCAGCACAAAGTCTGAATGTTAAGATGTTCAGGTTAAATTAATTGTCCATTTGTTTAATAAATAGGGTTAAAGAGTTTAGAATAAACCAAGCCTAAATGTTTGATGAATATCAGTAAAGCAATGCCTTTCAAGCAGTGTAAACTTTAGTAATAATGCAAGTAGAATTAAACTATTGTGACTGATGCATTACTAATGACACAAATAGTTAATTCTGCTGCTGCTGACTCACTCAGTATTCACAAAATGAATGTCAAAGTTGGGTTTCACAGATTTTTCAGAATTAATGGTCCGATTATACCAGACGTCAGAACACAGTATGTCCTCAGCCTGTCTGACGAGTCAAAAGCCAGAATATAGTATCAATTCCTTGAAATATCCTATGAGAGAATATAAAGGGTTTAATTTTTCAAGACTAATAGACTCTAATAGACACTGTTACTTTCCTTAGACGATCCTCACTCCTGAGATCCATAGTGGTATGCTATGTTCATTTTTACATGACTCGATATTGTAGAGAAAGATGGGACTCATTAACTGAGGTAAATTGACTCTCACACCTGCCCTGTCCTGCCCTAAACCTAACCACAAACCTTAAGGGTAAAAAGGGCAACAGAGGCTTTGACAGGGTCAGAAGGGGTGGGATGGGATGTTAATCCTTAATGCCCCCACGCACCTCTGTCTGTATCATCTGGGATACCTGTAAAAATCCCTTGTTCAGTTGCTGATGTGTCAGAAATAGACACTTTTTTTTAATATTTGTATTTAATATCTAAAATACATTTTGAATATTATTACATTATATATCATTTATATACATGGATTGTTTTTGTAATCTCTGAGTGATACGTTTTTAGGTGGTGTGCCACTCATAAGTCATAAATCCTTTTGTATTTTTGGGTTCCTGCTTGGCTGTTTTTGAACACAAGAACACCCTCACACTATCTAATTATACAGGACATTCTTAAGACTGACTAGCTGACTCACAGCATACTGGAAACGTGTCATGTTGCCTGGCTAGGACAGTGTGTTTCTCTTCTTTCTGAGATTAATACTACAGCTCATGCATCACTGTGATGGTTTGAGTGTATGTTTGGGTCAGACAGACAGCTCACAGCTCAGTGATTTCAGAGGGTCAATGCGCTTACCCCCTAACCACCACCAGCACCACCACCCCAGTGGAATTTGCACCCCAAGGATACAACAGGCTCATTTTTCAAATCCCATTCTTTCAAAGCTGCCAGCACAACCATCACTCTCTGGTCTTCATGGCCGCAGGGCAGGCAGAGATTGTTTTTTTTTTTTTTTTTTTTAAAGAGAGACCATCACTGTCCACTGTGTGTTTAACCTCGCGAAACATCAACATACAGACTCGCCAAAACACCATTCTGATTATGTCTGATCCTACTTTCCTTGTTACTTTGTATTACAAGAAAGCTACTAAGAAAGTAGCTTATTTACTAAAAAAAGAATGAAAATGAAGTAAATGGATTTTTATTTATTTTATTTTTTTGTCAGAGCGATACCATTTTAGGTTCCCCAATGAACCGTTCACCAGTTCTCAAAATAACAATTTTTTTCTTAGTGGTAGGAACATTTGAACAACAATCTATTGAACCTTTTTCACTATAAATAAACTTTTTGTCCAATGGAAATATTCCATGAATGTGTTTTCATGGATCCATCAATGTTAATCTGTTCACATATTAAACATAGTCAGAGAAATCAATTTTTTTTAATCAAACTAATGTTTAACTTTAGACCAAAAAAAAAAAAATTTACTATTTTATTTTATGTGTTATATCTGGTACATCAGTTTTTTTTTTGTGATTTATTAATCACAAGAAATATGCTTTACAAATTTGAATCTTTTTGATTTAATTATTTTTGTTATTAAATTTTTATAGTTGTGTTTTCTGGTCGTCAAGACTCAAAAAGAATGAAAAATGGTTATAAGTATCAACATAATCATAAATATAAGTGTAGAAATGGAAAACAAACATGCATACTTAATATATTAATATAATTTATATGAATAAACAAATTACATTATAATATATATATATATATATATATATATATATATCTTTTTACAGGTGTTTTTCCTGTATTTTGGATCTTGCACTTAATGGATAATGTCTCAGCAGTGAGCTGCCAGTTCTTTTTTGTTGTTGTTGTTATTTTACAGATTTATTTATTACAGTGTAATAGTGTAAGTGTAATTTATTACCATTGTAAAATCTGGGTGTTGGAGCAAAACTAGTAATCATTTTCCTTCTTTGCATTCTAGGTTCCTTGGGTACTGCTGGTCGAGTCTGTAACAAGATGTCCCGGGGGACCGACGGCTGCGAGGTCATGTGTTGTGGGCGGGGCTACGACACCACACGCATAAAACGCATCACGAAGTGCGAGTGTAAGTTTAAGTGGTGTTGCTCCGTCGAGTGCAAGGACTGCGAGGAGGCTGTCGACATTCACACCTGCAAAGCTCCTAAACTTGCCGAATGGCTGGACCAGACCTGAGGCATGGCCACTCCCCCCCCATTCCGCAGGATTTTGTCCACGGCATTCTGGGATATGAAGTCCATCCCTTGCATTTTTTTTACCCTGTCCCCCAATCTCTCTTATTTGTTGCATGGCTTTATTTGAACTAATTTTGTGAAAGCACTACAACTGAAATCTACATTTCTCATGAGCGCCTTGCACACGTTGCCCGATATGGCAGATTTATCTCTCTTTATTCTCTCTCTCTCTCTCACTCTCTCTCTCCCTTGTGAACTGATCAGAGGACGGTAAAGGTTTAAGATTCAAGAACAACCTGTGCTGTAACATGTTGGTGTATTTTTTGTTTCGTTTTGACGTGAGAATTTTGTTCTGTGAGTGTTGTTTTGTGACAAAAGGTGTGCTGCTTTTAAAATACCATTTTAAACTGACTCTGAGCCTATCAGATATTATCATGGCTAATAGCTGAATATGTACATCACATGTTATTGAAAACACAACTGTGTGCTTAACATACATCACTTGCCCATATACTGGACAGTATTTTACCATGATTATCGGTTCTGAATATAACAGAATGATTGAGGCTGGTCAGAAGGGCTCAAGAGGAAAAAATGGATGACAGCTATGTGGGCTGCTCACTCCACATGGAGCCCTGACAGAGAGTTTCTCTGGAAGCTACAGAGGTAATATTAATAATATAAATGAGCATGCACTAAGGACATTAGCTAACAGTGGAGCGAAAAGGACATGTTTTTATAAAACTCATCATTGCCTGTGTAAACATGAAGAAAGGTGTTAACTGGCTGTGACTGCTAGAGGTGTAAGCTCTCTTTAGCTCTCCTGTGCTGTGGTACTTGTAAACTGTGTTATTATTTTTTCAGCAGAAGTTCATATAAAGACATTAATTATGACATAAAGAGTCAATTTTATTTTGCTTTTCTTCAGCATCACTCTTATGCCAGTGTATTTTATTTTTTTTAAGCCAGTTACCTTAGCTATAAATGTCATGCGACTAATTGTTCTGGAACTGCAGGATAATGATGACATGATTGCACAAGTTAACTTTATCCTTTTTTAAAGTGATCTATAAAGGATTGAGCACTGGTAAAATATCTATTATATTTTAATGATTATAATGAATATATATATACACACACTACTGATAAAACGTTTGGGGCCAGTATTATAATTAAGATATATGAAACTGTTTTCAACATTGATAATAATAAGAAATGTTTCTTGAGTACCAAATCATTTTATTAGGATGCTTTCTGAAGGATCATGTGACACAAAAGCTGGCTGCTGCAAATTCAGCTTGCCTTAAAAGGGGTTGTGCTAACCAGCCAGAAATTGACCCCTTTGGTACAAATCAAGAGTTTGCATTATGGTATCTTAAGAGAGATCTCAGATGCAAGCACTGCTTAATAAAAGGGCCTCCCATTCTGACCAATGACCGAGCTGAATTGTCCAATAATGAGCTGATTAGTTTAATGACAGGGCAGATGGAGCTTTGAACAGGCCTCTGTCACAGTGGGGCTTGTGTCTGCTTGTGATTTTAGTTTGTTTTCTAACCAAAGCATGTACTTCTCTCCTTGATTATGTACAAAACTTTTTCAGAAGATTTGCTTTTATTGGGAAAATGTGTTTTTACAATGGTCAGTTTCCTGATAACGTTCAATGGCCCCCTCTTGAGAACATTTTATGATTTATATCATTTATCAAAAGAAATACACAAGTGATTGACACTAAATCACTTTATTTTCTGTATAAAGCCTGTTATGCACCAGAAATGCCTGTAAACTGCGGGCACATTTGCGGTTGTTCAGTAAATGCGTAGTAACCAAATCTAGTCACTTCAATGGGAATCCACACAACCAGGAATTTAAACATGAAGGCAAAAGACTTTCCCACACAGATTTCTCATTGTGTTAAAGACAGTCAAGAAAATTTGCCGCATTGACCAACAGAAAGCTGCATAGTTTACAAGTGGCTTCTGTGTGAGCTGTGCTTCTACGTATCATCAACAGACATCAATCTATTTCTATCTGCGGAATTTCACCCCGTCTGTGAGGTTGGTACCTTTTTTTTAAAACGTACACATTTGTACCATTTAATACGGACAACAGGTACTAACATGTACCTTTATGGTGCCAGTATCCACTCTTTAGGTGCAAATGTGTACCTTTTGAAAAGGTCCACCTCAGTGACAGTGTACTTTTATTTCTAATAGTGTACCTTTAGTCAGTTTACGTGCACTTTGAAAGTTTTAGTGGAACTGAAACAGCAATTTGTCTTTTTAAAATGTTGAGTCAGTCATACCAGGACTCTTTTTTATTTTTATTTATTTTTTTTATTTTTTTGCAAAATAGGACTAACTAGCCTAAATAATGTGTCTGTAGCTCGGCTTCTTTCAGCATGTCTACAGGTCAGTCAGACTACAACTGGTCTCCGCGCTGTACACTTCCTGAATAAGACAGCGGTAATGCACAACTTCTATTTAATCATTCAAATATCTAAATATGCACTGTCGTGTATACTTTGACACACAGATGAAGACTAGCTCAACACAAAAACCTGCTGTAGCTCAATAATATTTGCAAATGAAAACATATTGTGAGCACTGTATTACTCTTCTGCTTGGTTTACATTGTGCTTGTGTGTTTGTTTGAAATAGACCTAAAAAAAATCAGTTGTAAAAGTGAAAGTATTGTAATCTGTCAAACATTAAGTATTTCCTAATATGATCACATAGGGAAGCACATATGCACAATAAGGCTGCTGTACAGTTCTCAGGTTACCTTGAATGTGGGCCATTAGTACTAATCGTTACAGTATGATGATTCAGGCCATTAAACAGTGGCCTTAAACACACTTAATGTGACCCTAGAGGATCAGGCCGCTGATAGAGAGATATAGAAACAGAGGGACAGAGAGAGATCAGTGTTGCCTGCAGCCACATGTCACCAGCAAATAAATAAGCAGCAGGGTATCTGACTAATGCCACTGAACGGGCCCCACTGAGTGGTCTGTTTGGGTCTGCCTAATTCCGCTGGCGGGTGAGAGGGTGCATGACCCTGATTAGGATCCAGGTTTTATACAGTGATTTATGAAACCTGGTTCAGAGAAGCCCATTTTGGGTCTGCACTGCATGTGCCGGCAGCCTCACTTCTGAGAAGAGATTTTTTGGCGACTGAATAAAAGGTCAAATGCATTATCTCATACAGCACTCTAGTATTCACTTCATCCATCAGAAAAAATCTTGTCAGATAAAGAGAACTCAGGATTGAACAAAATAATATAGTGAAGTATGACAGACTGTTTTAATGTAAATGATGAATAACAAGGCTTTCTGATGAGGTGACATATATTAGCTGTATGGATGAAGATGTTGGTGTGAAATATTATAATAGATGACAAATCAAGCTGAATCAAACATCAAATACACTATCAGTCAAATGTTTCAGATCAGTAAGATTTTTAATTGCATTTATTTAATTACATATACAGTAAAATGATTACTGTGAAATGTTATTGCAATTTGAAAGAACTACTTTCTATTTCAATATATTTTAAAATGCAATGCATTCCTGTAATGGCAAAGATGAATTTTCAGCAGCCATTTTAGTCACATGATCCTTCAGAAATCATTCTAATATCTGAAAGTATTTGATTCATGTAGTGTGTCCTTTGAACAGTTTATTATGTAAATTATATATATATAAAAATAAAAAAAATTCTTACTGAACCCAAACAAACAGTAGTATATATTCAGACTTTTTGTAATTGTGTTGTCACACAGCAGTCTAGCATTTTTTATTTATTTTTATATATAACTTTATTTTAGGATTTTATATGGTATGGTTATTTAACAACCTCCCTCATCATACAGTACTCATCATAGCAGTACTTATTTTTGTCATTTTTACCCGAACATTATTTTGTAGCGTACCTTCAGCTCTGCCGCACACAAATACAACATACTGTACATAGACAAGTGTGGAAAATATTTGCAATTAAATGAACTTCTATTGAAAAGACTATAAAGGAAGACAGGAACCAAAAGCTCATTCCTGTACTCATACAAGAGGAGTGGACGGAGATGAAGGGAATGGGGAAAGAGGGTATGAAGAGAGGTGAGGAAAGAGAAGAGAAGAGGAGAGAAGAGAGGAGTGTTGGGTTTCTGAGTGGCCTGGCGGGCATTTTTATCAGCAAGCCTGATCTTAATCTGAGCAGAAAAGCAGCCTTCTCAGAAACACACACACACACACACACACACACATGCATTCATCTTCATTACTTCTCCTGTCACCTTGTCCTGCTCCAGTGCATGCTGGGGTCTGAACGAATCCCAAAATTCTAGTCAGAATGGTGCTAAAGATGCAAGCACACATACATATACACTTGGTCCCAGACTAAAAGATATCAGTATTACAGACCTCCACTATCAGTGACACCAACTCACAGTTTGTCCATCTGAGTGCCTTCATGTCATCAGATTTTACCTTAATGTCACTCAGTTCCTCTCCTCTTCTCTCCATACATCATTCTCTACATTATTCACCTCCGCTCAGACTGACATCAGGTCAAGCTCTTCATAAGGTCGGTAAGAATTCATGCTGTTACAGAATATATAAATGTTTTTTTTTTTTTTTAAATCATGTATTATAGGTGTTTGTGCAATAATATGGTAAAAATTCACATGTAAATCATGGTTTTACACACAACAGTGCACATATGCACACATAAATGTGCTAAATCTATTAAATAAAAAGACTGTCAAAAATCATGATTTCCTGAAAGTTATGGAAAGACACTTTTCATGTGTGTAAACTAAAACAGTTATAAATGCTGGTGTCATACTCAAACAAACAAAGCAAATGTCATATCTGTATCTGTTTTGATCACAGATTTTGGAATTGCACCCTCATAAAGTCATGATTATGCTCAGTATTTTTGCACAATTTATGCACAATTGATTTTTGACAGTCATTTTATTCCATATAATTAAGCTCTTTGAGTTGTGGTTATTTTAACTTTTTCTCTCTATTTACTTTATGTGTATTTAGGGGGGACCGGATTCGCTTAGTATGAGGCTTCTACATATAAAGTCATATTCCCAGAAGCATTGCATTAGCTTTCTTTAATGTAGTAAGAAAAGTGAGTAAAGGTGCCTGATCTGATGCATATGTTCGCTGCACATGTTTGGGGTTGTGAAATATATAGTGTGGTTGTGTATGTGATAAAGAGATACAGAGAGGTATAAGTTCTAGGAGGAGCAGCTTTATGGTTTTACCTGTGTTTATAAAATTGCAGAGGAAGGCCAGAGGGAGTGATTGCAAAACAGAACATAGAGTCCATTACATGATAGGCTACAATATAAAAAATAAAAAATAAATTCCCCTGAGTCAGCACTCAAGAATGCCTTCAACTGATCTGCCCTCTTATTCTCCTCTCTATCCATCTCTTTCTGGCAAACTGTGTGCTGTCTTTACATCTGTTCACAGGACATTTTGCACTGACTGACCATATGAGTATGATAGGAATTGGATTCTATACAGTGTGCAGTGATTTTAAGAATTTTTTTTCATTGTTTCTTCGTTGTTGCCCTTTGAAGTCTGAGACATGAGTATAAATACTTTGCATTTGTTATTCATTACATTATTAATAGAACATTTTGAGTTTAAAGGGATCGTTCACCCAGAAATTACAATTTGTCATTAATTACTCACCCTCATGTTGTTCCAAATTCATAAGACCTTCGTTCATCTTCGGAACATAAATTAAGATATTTTGGACAAAATGGTCTTTTTATATCTGCACGCAATACATCGACAAAATGGTCCATGTGACATCAGTGCTTCAACTGTAAAATTTATGACGATATGATAATACTTTTTGATGGTAGATGGTAACTTGGTAATCGATGGTAATAATTGTTGAATGAAGTTGTTATTTTTTATTTATTTGCACACACAAAATATTCTCGTAGCTTTGTAAAATTAGGGTTGAACCACTGATGTTACATGGACCATTTTAAAGATGATCTTACTATGTTTCTGTGACTTGACTGTGGTAGTTACCTTGCTGTCTATGGAGAGCTCTCAGATTTCATCAAAAATATCTTAATTTTTGTTCCAAACATGAACAAAGATCTTACGGTTTTGGAACGACATGAGAGTGAGTAATTATTAACAGAATTTAAATTCTTTGGGTGAACTATCCTTTTAAGGTGATTTGAAAAATGTGCATTTCAAAATATCTGATCAAAATTGTTCTGCTTTTGCTTTAAAGACATCAAGCTGCATAAACAACGCAATTTTGTGTAAAACTTGATGATTATGTTCTCTATCGTGATTTGAGTAAAAATCCAAAGAGCATCTTGCTTAAGCAAGAGCATCTAATTTTTTGTAAACAAGCTTTCTTATTATCATAAATACAAATAAATAAATATCAAAAACTTTTTTGATTAGTAACCTAGGAATAGTGCATCATCTAAAAGATTTACTTTATATGATTTTTTTTTTCTTTTGCATTTTTATTCAACACTTTTGGACAACACTGTATTTGTGTGTTTACTTAAATATATGGTTTGTTATTTGGATATAATTAATTTAATGGTGATATATTCTGGTTATCCCTTGGTCTAATAATAAATCAAAAGGTGATTCTGTGTAGTGGAATAACTTTGGTCAACCATGGTATTTGAATTGGGGGAATATTGAGTTGTGAAGATATTTGATCTAATTTAATTGTGCTTTGTATTTGAAGGTACTTAAAACATTTCTAAGTACATACATCCTTGTTATTTTACTACTTGTGAAGTCAACCTTTCTGTTTTTAAAAGTGCTATATAAATAAAACTGAGTTGCATTGTGCTATTATGTGATTATAATTATGATATCTTGATTAGCTGATTAAATTTATGAATGGGTGAGTTCAGAGTCTGCTTTTTGAGGGGTTCTGGGTTAAATGCATGGTATTCCACCTCTATGAAAGGTATGAGTGTGCAAGAGCGAGACCGATAAAGAGCTGGGGATAATTCAGGTGCCTTTGAAGTTGCTTAGTAACTGTGAATTTAAATGTACTGATGCTCTCTGAATACACTTGACAAAATTTAGTTCCTGTGATTATGGGGTCAGGGTCAAAATATTAAAATACAAACAGGATCACTGAATCGTTGTGTTGTTATGGGAGAGTCACTTGGACTGGAACACTGAATCAATGAGATGAACGGCAAACAGCCGTAATCAGATCAGTTCAGTTCGCAAATGAATCTTCCGGTGTGATTTGTAAACTGATCCAATAGACCTTAGTCAAGTTAGACACCTATTAAACATGAAAACAAGACTGTGAGGGATAGACTTACAGTTTTTACTATGACATGCATTGTATAAAAGTCCTAGATCACGTAACATTCACAACATACAACTTTCAAAACTGTTCTATGGGGGGTTGTCTACTTTGAAAAGACGTTTTGTCAGGTGAACAAACCTTAGGAAAATTAGTAAAATACAGAAAAATTTAATAATTATTATTGCTGTCTCATTTTGGAGTGGGTCTTGATTTCATCAATTTGAAACACTGAGAAACTTGAAAAAAAATGAATATAAAGAATATCTCTCAACCATTGGAAATGATCTCGTCATTTGACAACAGGATGGTAAGAGAAGTACAAACCATAAAAACGTCCATTCTTTCCTTCTCTAAATGAATAGAACGGAATCGTTAAGGAACATGAAACATACAGTCGAATAAGAATTTTTAATTCCTACAATTTCTGTCTCATTACGAACAAACCAATGCACATACAAAACACGTACATACATACACACACTAACAAACATTTGCACGCACACACACTCACACATATCGGAACAGCTGAGTTCTACTCTTTTGCTCCTTGGTTTGTTCGACATTGTACTCATCCTCGTCTCAGAACTGACATCATCTAAACCCCTCACCCATGATGAGAGTTGTCCACTGGCAAGGACACCCCAACCAAAATAAACAGGCATGCCAGGGACACCCTAACGGCGCTCCCTCTCACAGCACTTCACTTTGGCTCTTGAATCACATTTCTCAAAAGTGTTTAAACTTTAGGGGTTTACTCAGCCATAAACAGACTCCTAATGTGTTTACATAGCCATATATTCTGCCCATCTACAGCTGTTCGAGAGAGATGGCATGTGAGGGGGAGAAAGAGATGGAGAGAGTGTGCCAGATGACTGATGGAAATCTGAAGAGAATGAGATTAAAACACCTGTACACAGCATCTCTGACACAGGTGTGGAGACCTGCTTTTGTGACTGTGGTTCCACGAGTTTTCTCTAAATATTGAGAGTGAAATGGAGAGAGAGAGAGATGTTTGTGCATGTTTGAAAAGTCTCAGTAAACATTTCAATAAACACATTCCCACTCAACTAGAGCAAACAGCACAGCACATCACATAGAGGCTCATATGCAACATCACGATATCGCTGTCTGACAGTAATCGTTCTCTCTCTCCCTTTCTCCCACTAGACACCCACACAAAAGTAAATCATCTTTGCAATATTACAGTTGTTTTTCAGAGACACTAATGATATTAAATGGGGAAGGTCTTAATCTCAGATCTCAACGGTGTCTCACACCGCGCTCCGATTCACCAACATACCAAGTTTGAAATGAAAAGTCACAGTGTGAACCCGAATTTCCCATCAAATTCTTCTAAGACCGAGTCAACAATTGACTCATTTGTTTTTGTTCTTTATTTCCCTTCTAGGAGAAGCATCTGAGGCAAAGTTGATCTTTAAAATACCTTAGGATATAATAAAGTCTCTTAAACTCTGTGCAATAAAGGAGTCTTGCTTTTCTGTTTCTCCTCTGACTTGATTTAGTTTTTTGATTTATTCATCTCTGTCTTTCCCATTACTTTTGGAAAAATAGATTTAAATGTTTCATCCTTTTCCCCTTCTCTTCACTTTTTTTTCTTGCTTTATTCCACTTATTCAGCAACCAGAAATGTTAGTACTTACAAGATACAAGTGTGTGAAAGAGAAACAGCACATTTACTCTTTAAAAACTTGGTGCTGTTATAACTAAAACTAAAATGTATATGTGTGTATATATACATACACTAAAAGTTCTAAAATGTAAATAAAAGTACATTCAGTCTAATACAAGAAACAAATAAATATAAAAAGCACATGAGAAAATTTATAAAAACTTAAATTAAAATGAAAAACTGAAAATAAAAGTCGATCAGGGTATCAGCAAATTCAATAATATATATATATATATATATATATATATATATATATATATATATATATATATATATATATAAAAAAACATTAAAAAAATATTCTAAATGTATTATTGTTGTTTTTTTATTTGTATCATTACTACTAAAGTTGAATTGACTTGATATCTGTTTTCACACTCAATTTTCTCTGAATGTAACCAAACCTGTCTGTCACATAATCATATTATAATCTATTAAACCAAATATCACTCTTAATTCAGTTTTGTTCATATATGCATTTTGTGTTTGTAGGGCAGTATCAGTCTAATAGGATGCAGTCTATATCTCATATTTTCTTGATAAAAAAGGGCATATTTTATTACTCATATTGATATAAATACAAAGTTAAAGTTCTCGCCATTCAGTTAATCTAAATTCATGGCTCATCAGGGTCTGTACTGTCTGAGAATGTGTCTGAGAACAATTTTATTTTTTTATTGCGTGCAGATATAAAAAGACAATACAATGTCAGATGTGACTAATGGATGACTTTACATTTACAATAGTTTTCCCAGGCGTTTACTAAAAACACCATCACCTCCTAGCACACACACACACACATAAACATGCCGACACACACCTGAACACGCTGATAGTGCTCTCCCCCACTAAAACACCAGCAGCAAAAACAAACGCTGCAGGGTGTTGTGATGCTTTACCGTCAAACAAACCTGACCTTCTGTCCCCCTCCTCTGTCTCTGTGTTGCTGTCTGGGTTTATAGGAATGATGATGGCCCCTGTGTGAGGGATTTTTCACAGTCCTCACTGTGTGTTTGTTAGTGCTAAATGCAAGGTTCAGTCGTAACCAGAATTCCTCTGTGGAGATGAATAATGCACTCCAGTCTTATTGGTTGTGACACAGCAATAGCAGGAGACCAACAGCTTGACTAATAGCCGTTATTCACATCACATTTGAAGCCACAAAGTAATGTCTGAAATTCCTAGAGAAGATTTTATAAGCTGTGCTTGATCAACTGAGGTGCAGAACCCTTTATCTAGATAACCGAAGGTCTCCATACATTGTTTGTCTATGGTTTTGTTTCTTAAATGCATGAGCTGACAGTCTTGGTTTGAGGTGTTTGATAAAACAAAAAAGAATAAAGCCTTCTAGCAAAGAAGGGACCCTTGACAGCATCTCTTTGGTGCAACTGGGACCATCTCAACCTCTTAAGGTTCAGACAGAGAGAGATAGAAGGATAGAGAGAGACAAAAGAGCAGAGCTGAACAGGCTGAAAATAAATGCAATGCAAAATTGGCTGCAAAATAAAACATTTAGTGACGTTTATGCTTAAATAAAAAACACAGCAACTTAAAATTCTTATGCATTTTTGTTTCTCAGGAAAATGTACATTTGTAAATGATTTATACTGAAACAACAAATATACTAATTCTGTGATATTTAATAAAATATATTTAATAAAGTGATATTTTGAAAAGAAAAATGTATATACGTACATACATATATATATATACAATATATGTTATATTGCATCAGTCCAAAAATACGTCATGACGAGGAAAAAAACATATATAAGGCGCACTGGACTAGGCTAAAAGTCGCATTTATTTAGAACCAAGAACCAAGAGAAAACATTACCGTCTACATCCGCGAGAGGGCGCTCTATGCTGCTCAGTGCAGGCTACAGGAGCAATGAGCAGCATAGAGCGCCCTCTAGCGGATGAGACGGTAATGTTTTCATTTGGTTTATTTCTCTTGGTTTATGTCAAATTAGTTTTGATAAATAAGTCGCACCTGAATATAAGTGGCAGGACCAGTCAAACTATGAAAAAAGTGTGACTTATAGTCCGTATAATACGGTATATACGTTTATATATATGGTCTGTACTGCATATGGTCGACAAATGCAGTACAGAGCAGGAAACCTGTTTGAAAACAGTCATAATATTGCTGATAATGACACAGAAATGATTCCAACAGAGAGAAAAATTGGCAGTGAAACCCACTGTCTCCTCTGTTGTGAAATTACAAAAAGCTTCTCAGTTACAGCACATGCGTGTGGTTTGGGAGAGGTCTGTGCATGTTTGATTGGATCGCAGAAGGGCTAATACCTCCACATCAAAGCGAGAGGCCTTAACAACTGTCACATAACATCAGTGCCTTCCCAAGAATGTGTGTGAGTGTGTGAGGCAGAGTCTATCAGGGCAAAGCAGGATCAAAAGGAGGTTAGGTTACCACACGCACAGGCCGTGGGAACACACCTCACTTCCTTACCGCACACACACACACACACACACACACACACAAAGTTCAGTATGAGGGAGGTAAATACCAAAAACAAATGCAAGAAATATAAACTAATAGGCACTAATGTTAGTTATGATCAAAGAGATGACACATTAGGGATGGATGACTTTCTCTCTTGCTTCTCTTATCCCTCACTACCCCTATTTTGCTGTGCTGTGATGATAAGGCTTTCAAGAGTTCACACACACATTTGTTCCAGTTAACGTTTTGTGGTGTTCAACTATGACAATGTCCTCAACACACTATAGACTAGAAAAAAAAACGTATTACGCTCTATACCCTTTCTCTCTTTTTCTCTTTTGAAATATCATACGTCTATGCTTGAAAGACAGTTGAAAGGTTATAGAAAGAATTTTCAAGACTGGACATTATTTTAGCCTTTATACTTTGTTTAAATCCGGTATGTTAAGAATCATATCTAATCTGCAGGTTGAAATATTATATATTTAATAGGTACGGCACTGTTAGTAAGACACCTAAAAGACCCAGGCTCTGACGGAAGAGATGGAAGAAGAGGAGCAGAGAGACAAAGGGGGAAATAAGGGCCTAGAGGCTGCCCTGTGGTGCTCTTCTCTCCAGGCGAGCACATTAGATCCAGGACAATGAAGTTTGATGGATCATCCTCTTCCTGAGATCGACTTTCATAATGTGCTGCTTGTATTTACATGTAATGCATTTCATGATTTTGGCATACAGTATGAGGCGGCATACAGAAGAAAGTGCATGTATTTTGCAAATAATTCAGCAGGTGAAGAAAGTTAATAGAAAAGGCTTCTACTTATCTCCACTTGAGTAAAGTGAATTTTGAAGCTCTTGAAAATAAAACAGGCCCCAGATGTGCATGATGTTGGACTGCAGTGATTTTATCTCTGGTTTTAGATGTGAATGTGCTTCTTACGATGATGGCAGTGTAATCGCGCCCTCTGCTGGTCAATTAAAAAAATTGTATGTCCAAAAGCTATTCAAATGTTGGAGAAATGCTGCTCCCTGCAGGACAGCAGAGGAATCACAGAGAGGTGATTTGTCAATTATCTTGTAATTACTATTTTATTAACAGTACAGGAGAATTATTTTAATGTGTACCTATTTAATTATACTTGTACCCAGAAATTAACTAAATCTGCTAAATCTGACATAACCTCATTTGAGAGACATCCTCATTTGGTAAATAAATAAATAATAATAAACAAACAAACAAACAAAAATAGCAATAAAAATACCAATAAAATTCATCTTCAAATGCAGAAAGCGTTCTGTAAGGTTTATGGTGTGGGTTATCAGAGTTAGGTTATAGTATTTCTGTACTAAATACTTATATTCTATGGGGTGGGGCGGGGGGTATTGACACTTTGCTCAAGCTAAGTTATATGTAAATCAATAACTTTATTTCAAATTAACCTGGGATAGAAATAGGACCTGGGATCTTAAAGAGCACAGGTAATTTATATTTTAGACTTTATGTAGTCCATTTATGTAGTATGACGTGCAAATTTGTATTGGTATTATTACATTTTCATAACAAAAAAGGATAAGATGATATGTTTCGATAAACTTGGTGTTGTTTAAAGAATCTGTTGAGTGAATTATTCAGTGACAAAAACACGTTCACCTGTCGCCACCTACTGGCGGAAGAATGTAAGTTGCAGAAAGGACCACTACACGAACCTTTTTATGAACCGATCCAAAAGATTCGAGTCACCGATGTGAATCAAAATCTACATTATAAAGTGCAGTTCGTAGTCGTGCTTCCCGTATATCCTCTCCACGAGCTGACTGTCAGACCGGACTAGGCTAGACGGGAGAGAAAAGCAGGAGCTGCGTGAGGCGGTGGCTCGCACTCCGTTTTGCCCTATTATGGTCACGAGCGTGACAGCGCGCGCTACCCAGCATGCGCCGCGGTGTCAGGCTCCACCACAGCCAAGATGACCGACTTTGAGGAGCCGCTCTCAGACGGGGAGAAGGTAAAAACAAAACATTGTTAACTTTCCCAAACCGCCCAAATACACACGCTCGTACGTCTTTACATTAAAACTCTCCGCGTGCAGAAGGATGAATAACTGCTTTCCGGAAGGAGCGCGAGGTTATCTAGCCGGTTAGCCGTGTGCTAATCTGTGAGGAAGTGAAATCGCAGTTTTGCACTCCCGTAAAGCACAGAGACCTGGCTTAAGAACAACGATACACCGAACAACAAGCAGTGTTTTAACAAGTCATATGCTGTCCATCAAAGCCGAAATGGCTGTGTTGTTTTGAGTGGTGTGTTAAGAGCGTCAGCTGTTAGCAGTTAGCTGTCAGAGGGAGTTCAGAAATAGATCTCAGCAGATCCACCCACTCCGAACCGAGCCCCCGGGCTTTAACGGGCCGTGCTCCGGTAGAGTTACACGCGTGTGGGACAGCAGATGTCAGATCCGCCTGGCACGACAGCCATCTGAGCCGAAAACCTCGGCCGGGTGAAGTTGCGACCACAGGAGCGGTTGTGTTTTCAGGTGGAAGTCTCAGTCTACGCTGTTTTAAAGAGAACGTTTAGTCAACATTGGAATTCTGTAGTTATTTACACACCACCGTGTTGTTTCTGCAGTGAAACACAAGTGAGATCTTAGGAAGAATGTTAGTGATGCACAGTGTCGTTTACCGTTGGCTTCTGATCGCATCTTTCCATATGTTGAAACTGAATGGCAAGACTGTCATTAATATGGTCTGTCATTTTGACAGTAGTTTTGACTTTATATGGAGCAGGCTGGTGGATTCTGGTTTATTTGTGCTCTTTAGTTCAGTGTCTGTCGGCATCTGTCCCTTCTCTAAAAGCTGCATTTAACTGCCACATATTGTCTTCCGCTTTAATGACATGTTGTCATTTACTCTCTGCTGTCAGAGCTTTGAGTAACAGGCTCAGCTGACTTCCTCAGCTTGGCCACATGAGATGCTAATTAGACCGTCCGATTGCTCGATGCTTCCCGTTATGTTAATCTCTTTCCCCTTTTTTAATTAAAAGTGTTTTGTTGGTCAAAAATATGTATTCAACAGCACATTTTGTTGGGTTTGAAAGGCATTAGCTCAATGAAATGAATGGGACACAATTTGTTAAATGTACTCTATTTTTATTTTTACAATGAAATATTGTATTATTATTACATTACAATATTATATTAAGATTCTGTCTATTTTCCACCACTTATCCTTTCTCCAGCTCATCCTGGAAGCTGTTCCCAGGCCAGCTGAGAGATATAATCCCTTATACTGTTATACAGTAATCTTGATATGTAAACACAGATATTATTTGCCAACATGTGCAGCCCTACAAAGTTAAGGTAAATGGTTAAAAGAAAGTTAAATATTTTACTTGGATGCTTAAATAGCACACAACAGGTCTGATGTGGAATTGTCCTGGTCTGACACATTAGGATGTTAAGGTTGAGAGGATATTTGAGGGCAGAAATAAGCTGTTTAGTTTGAGTTGGAAGTGTTTGGAAATTTAGCAGTTGTGTGTGTTTGGGATATGTGTATTGTTAAAGCTGCGGTAGGTAACTTTTGATGCTCTAGCGGTCAATAAACAGAACTGCTTGCGTCTTGCGGAAGAACATCGTAGCCGGAACTACTTCTCTCTGTTTATGTCTATGAAGAATCACAAAGGTACTGGGTTACTCCGCCGCGGTACCCCCGAAGCAATCTAAAATAGTCCGAATATAAACACTTATTAAAGGTGCACCCTAGTGATTCAGGACAAGCTAAAAACACGGTTCGGAAAATGGATTCATGGTGTACTCGCTTATTATATAAATTTTTCTACATTTTGAACACAAACAAAGTTATGGACTGGAGCTCTGATTGGTTGATTTCTTACCGGGAGCGGTCTGTAACTGCAAATGGCAATAGGACCACTGGGAGGAGCCAGAGGAGCTTGATTTTTTTCACAGATTATCTGTCATATTCTACTGTCAGGACATAATGACAGGTTTAACAAATATGTAAAAAATATATTTTTACAAAAGTTACCTACTGCAGCTTTAAAGAATCAGCAGTGTGTGTTCTTGAAGCGTGTGTATATGGGGTAACTTGAGCTCTAGAGTCACCCGCTGGAAACTGGCTGTGATTCAGTAGTGCAGAAGCCACAGTGTTTTAGTGAGGCAAATATGTGCCCACTTATAATTTATTATATATATATTTCTGCAGGTCCGCATCGCAGCTAACTTTGTGACCCACGCTCCCCCTGGAGAATTCAATGAAGTGTTCAATGGTGAGTGTCATTTTCAGCTATTTTGGGAGCTCTTTCAATTTTACAGTTTTGGTCTATAAGGGTTGTACATGAATACATATTCTTGTTTTTCATTTATGTTTTACCACTTTGAATTGGGATTAAAGAGTCCTGGTGCATGTTTAGACATTTATAATAAAACCAAATACTGTACTGTACACACTACAAGACTGAAGATCCTCATCATGTGCATATTCAAAGACTTAGCCTACACTACCAAGCCTGGGGTCAGTTAGATGTATTTTATTTATTTGAAGAAAGTAATGTGTATTCATCAAGGATGCATTACATTGATTAAATGTGGCATTTCTAACATTACAAAATATTTATATTTCAAATAAATATTGTTTTGAACTGAAAAAAATGTATCACAGTTTCTATAGCTATATTTAGTAGAACAATTGATTCTTGACACTCTCTGATCATATGACAATGAAGACTGGAGTAATGGCTGCTGAAAATTCAGCTTTGCCATCACAGGTATAAATTAAATTTTAAAATGTATTATAATATATAAAAAGCTACTTTAAACTGTAGTGATATTTCACTATATTACAGTTTTAACTGCATTTTTGATAAAATAAACTCAGTTTTGAGGAGCATAAGTGGATTTTAAAAAAATGTATTTGCCCCAATCTTTTGAGCGGTAGTCGATTGCAACATTCTCCTACCCAACTGAAGCTGCAGTCCCAGAATATCTCATAAGGACTTGTGCTAGTAACAACAAGAGATTTGATTTGTGTTACCAGCATCAAACAACATGGAGGAAATGGTTGGGAATTTTTTTTACTGATTGTGTGCAAGAAGCAAAAAAAGAAAAAATACACACATGCTTGGGGAGGCATATGAAGTCGCTTGATGCTTATCTTTTTATTTTTGCTCCTGCTTCACATTGCATTGCTCTCTTGCAGTTTAATTGGCAGTTCCTCATTACTGCTCTCTTGCTCATTGAAACAAACCGCCTGATTTCAAACCAGTTTTATATTGGACCAGACCTGTGCTTAGGATTGGGATAGATTTATAATTACTGTGGTTTTTTTTTTTGTGTAGATGTGCGACTTCTTCTTAACAATGACAACCTCCTTCGGGAAGGGGCCGCACAGTAAGTTATTTACAGATCTGTGCATCGCGTTATGTCCAGCTGCATCTGTATGTACGTTTTTATAAGAAATATTCATGTTGCATTATCACTTTTTTGTTCACAGTGCCTTTGCTCAATATAACATGGATCAGTTCACTCCTGTCAAACTGGATGGGAGTGAGGAGTCGGTAAGTTCACGATTTAAAGACTCTCAGGTGCAGTAATTTCAGTCGGTTTTGGAAATGTGCCTGTACATTTAATTCCTGTGCTGCCATGATACTCTGTGTTAGTTTTAAACCGAGAGCATGCTATTGTGCCATTATTTATTTAAGCTGGGTGTAAACTCTACTCTCTGTAGATCTTTGTGTACTTTGTGAGCGATTAGGGCAGGTGTGAGCATTGTACTGTGAGTGTTTGCTGCTGTGATAGTAGAGCTGCAGATCTGTGTGTGATTAATTTTGTCTAAAGAGGAAGTGACATCCTGTTCCTGCAGGTTCTGATCACTGAGCATGGAGATCTGGGTCAGGGACGGTTCTTCGACCCACGGAAGCGGGTGTCATTTCGTTTCGATCACCTGCGAAAGGAAGCGAGCGACCCTCAGCCTTACGAGGGAGAGACTGCGCTCCGATCCTGGAGGGATGCCTGTGATGAAGCACTCAGTGCTTACGTGAAAGAGCACTATCCCACTGGAGTCTGCACGGTACACGTTTCCTATGGGAATCTAAACAGAATAATAAGACTTTCACACATTTCTGTTACTGTTAGCACTTGCTGCATTTACATTTATGCCATTGTTTGTGAAATAAGCACTGATGTTTGCTGCAGGTGTATGGGAAGACTGTTGATGGACAGCAAACAATTATTGCTTGTATTGAGGGCCATCAGTTCCAGCCCAAAAACTTTTGGTGAGTAATGTTCAATGCTTTATGTCCTTGTACCCGTTCTCTGGAACACTTGTACAATGTTGCTGAACTATATAATTGACTTTAGTCCCAGACAATTGGTTTTCTACAAAACTTTAGTTATTATATTAGTTTGATGTTATGATATTTTAAATGAGAAATTATGGCCAGTTTATGTTTTTACACTACTGTTCAAACATATGGAATTGGTAAGATTTAAATGTTAATTGTCTAAATCAATAAAAAAATTAAGTCTAAGGTTGCATTTAGTTGATCAAAAAACAGTAATTTTGTAAAATATTATTTCAGTGAATTATGGAAAATAATGAATAATAATTATAATAAAATGGTAAATAATTATTTAAAATTTAATTACAATTATTATTAACCGTTTAACTGAACTAAACAAAATATTTTAAAGTAATTTATTCCTGTGATGGAAAATCTGAATTTTCAGCAGTTATTACTGTAGTTTTCAGTACCATGTGATCCTTTAAAAATTATTCTAATATGCTGAATTGATGCTTAAGTAACAGTTCTTATTATTATCAATGTCGAAAACCATTTTGCTGCTTATTTTTTTGAAAATGCCATCTTTTTTTAGTAATCTTTAAATAGAAAGTTCAGAAGAACAGCATTTGTTTGTATTATATAATATTATGTAGTCTTTATTACAAAAGTCTTTACTCCTCATTAAAAGTACTTATATATATATAACTTACTGACACCATATCTTTAAATGATAGTATTAAATGTTAAATAACAGGTGTTATGTTTGTCATTTTTGGATCTCTTAAAGGTGATAAAAGCCTGATTCATTCTTGTCATGCTTTGTTTTGTTATATTGATTGGATACATAAGTCATACAGCGCTCCAGACTGCGCACCGCATGACGAGCCCAACGCACTGCCACAGAAACAAGAATGAAATGCATTCTAACATTACTGTGGCGTTAAACTCAGTGAGGGCTCGGTTAAAATATTGCACATATATAGACTGTTCAGATTACTTGTTAAAATGCAATGAAATACCTTATATCAAGCAGATGATGTACGTCTGTTTGAAGTTGGAGGCTCTTTCAACAATTATAGGCTCTAAACCTCTTTTGTGTGCCAGTAAAATGTGGTGCTGAAGTGAAGTAGTGGGGCAATTTGATAATAATCTGAATAGATAATAGGCCGTCTAATAATAATTTAATACATTTATAGGAGAAAGAGCCTTATATCATCTTGACTATCGACAAAGACATCTGATATCATCAATATCTCTGACTATCGTTGATACACGATACTATCGTCGACCGGCACAACCCTTATGTGACTCTTATGTGGCCCCAAAAAACCCATATCAGTCTGGCTTTAGTAATATGCATTGCTAAGAACTTCATTTTGACAAATTTAAAGGCTATTTTCTCAATATTTAGATTTTTTTACATCCCTCAGATTCCAGATATTTAAATAGTTGTATCTTGGCCACATATTGTCAGATCCTAACAAACTATACATCAACAGAAATTCTAAAAATTGACCCTTATGACTGGTTTTGTGGTCCAGGGTCTCATATCTGATTGCACTCTGACTCTCTGATGATTCTCTCTTGTCAGGAATGGCCGGTGCCGGTCAGAGTGGAAGTTCACCATTAGTAAGTCATCAGCTCAGGTTGTGGGTGTATTGAAGATCCAGGTGAGACCTGACAAACTAACATAGTGGGGATAAGAAAAGAAAGTGTGATGGTCAAGAGTTTGTGTTAAATAATTTGGTTTCCTACAGGTGCATTATTATGAGGATGGTAATGTACAACTGGTGAGCCATAAAGAGGTGGAGGAGTCTATTGGAGTGACTGTGAGTAAAAAAAAAGAGAGATATTTACATAAGCATTAATCAAACAACCAAATGTTTAAAAGATGCGATCTTCTTGCAAAGTAAATTCCTGCCCTTTTCTCTCTAGAATGAAACCCAGACTGCCAAGGAATTTGTAAAAATCATTGAAAATGCTGAAAATGATTATCAGGTAAGAATTTGATCTGGTTAACATACATTTACATTTCAATTAAGATGAATATAAAATATTTTATTAGGGCTGCCCTCGACTTAAACATTTTCTAGTCAAGTAGTAGTCATTAATTTTTAGCAATTAGTCGCACGTTTATATTAATAAACCCTATAATTATAATAATGAGCCATTACTGCCCATAGACTATCAGTGCTCAAGTGCACACATGAAACTTGTCACAGCGCACCGCAGAAGTAATGATCATGAATACTTCAAGGAAAAAACAGCAAGACTGCCTTAGCATTATAATAATTCATTGATAAACTAGTGTTCTCTGTATTTTCGGCTGCAGTGATGAAGTTGATGACAATGATTCGTCATCTCCACAGTGGACGTGCATGTTTCATACGGACATAATCTGATAATATTTGTTTTCCATTTGAATTAGTTTTTACATTTTTAAAGTAGACATTTCGCTTTCTATAGAAATGTTTCATCTCGGTAAGGCAAGCATGGAGTTTCTGTCAATTGTTTTTGACATGCTCAAGTTCACATAGACCTAGCAGATAGCATACCCCATTTTGCTGTCATTGTTTAAAAAAAAAAAAAAATTGTTATTGTGAGTGCATGCAAGTAAAAGTAAACATTTACAAATCCGAAAGATGTATTACTCTGTGTGAGCAAAAATGACAGAGTATTTTAAGATAAATTCAAATGATCCAAGTTTTAGTCATGGAGTGAGCTTCCACACTCTGCACAAACACTTGAATAGCACACTTTTTCTAAGTTATCGTTAGAGCGAGCAGTTGTGTAATGTTGCTACTACTAACATGTTTTGGATGATAAGACATGATAAGACACATTTGAGGTCAATGAACAAAACGAACATTTGGATGTCCAGTGTACTGTAATTCCCACATAGACGGGCTGTTAATAGTATGTTCATCACGGACTACGTGACTTCGCCACTTCCTGTGGAATGTTTTTTATTTCTGCAAATAATAAAATTGATTGACTAAGCCTCTTCTCGTCGACTATTAAGGGGCAGCCCTATATTGCCTTTGATTGGTGTTTATTTTAACTATGAGAATCCAGTTTAACATTTGCATTGCTTAAATGTTTCTCTTCAGACGGCCATCAGCGAGAACTACCAGACCATGTCAGACACCACCTTCAAAGCTCTCCGCAGACAACTGCCCGTCACTCGCACCAAGATTGATTGGAACAAGATCCTTAGCTACAAGATCGGCAAAGAGATGCAAAACGCTTAGAAATCGACCCAGTTCCTCTTCCTTCTGTTCAAGTGTGGAGCCGGCGCTCAGAACACCACATGCTGTATGCTCAAAATGAAGAAGCCTCCCCAAAAAAAAATCAAATTATAATAAAAAAAAAAAAGTCAAAAAAACTATTTCTGGTTTAACACAGGATGTGATTCCATTCGACTTTGTCATTAATGAATGGGTCTCAGCCGTGGATGAGGTTCGAATGAGAACTCGGAGAGAATCGTGGATCTAAATTATCGGCAATTGATGGTTTTCTCCCATTTACCTGCTCGCAAGTCACTCGAAGAGTTTGTATTGTTTTGATTTTTGTCTTTTTTTTTTTTGTGAACTGTGACAGCTGCAATGCTTGTGCAAACGGTTTTGTGTTTTGAAATGGTGGATAAGTAATGTCTCACTCACTGTATCTCCAAACCCCAGTCAGACGACAATCTCACCTTTTCCACCTCCTCCACCTACTGACAACCTCAACTCTCCAGGCTCCAACAGGGAATGCATGAGGTCAGGAGAGGAGAGGAGGGGAATGGGCTTTGTGTCTGGGTTTGGAATGGCCATCTGTCTTAACTGCTCTCACTGTGTCTTTGTCTAGCAGTGACTCACAGTCTGCTAAACTAAAATGGTTTAATAACCCCAAAAGACATAGTAAATAAATCCATGGATAATCCTCTTTGGTGGCAAAGACACCCAGATTAATTATTGATTTTTATATTTATACACCAGCTGAATTGATTTCACGTATAGAGGTTCAGACTATCTGTAACAGGTACTTGTGATGCATTTAAGGTGTCCACAGTCTGCAACATATCCACAACCCACACAGTAAATCTGTCTCTCTGTCCAGAGCACTGAGGGCTCCATCAGTGTTGCAACTGCATGTCTCTGCGATACTGCTTTCACGTTAACCTTGTTTGTCTTGACTGTTCCATCAATGATCCTCTGTAAAATACACCCATTCTTTAAGATTAGCATATTCTCTGTCTCTCATAACCTTTATTTTTTCAGTGTAATTCATGCAAACGTAATGTCTGCTCACAGTAAATGGCACCAAAATTACTCAATGGATACTGCTGAGCCTTTATTGTGTGAACTCTTGTGTTTGTACCTGAAGGATAGACAGATTTACTCTTATCTTTCATGATTTTCTTAGGGTGAGGACTTTATTCACATTTCTATCAATTGCATAAAAAAAATAATATAGTTGCTGGTGATAAATTCAACACTGCTAATTTGCTGTAAAAACCATATGGAAAAATGCAATTTATTTAAGAAACTATTTTCATCTAACTAGCTAAAAGATTAGAACCTGTTCTTTGAAAGTCTTGGGTAGAAATATAAAAATTCCAAGTTTCTGTTCAGGTTTATTGATGCAAAAAAAAAAAAAAAAGACCTGCTACTTACAAAGTTTTCAGTACAGTAGGTGAAATGGTGAGGTATTTAAAAACAAAAACATTGAATGACAGTAGGACAGGACCAATACATGCACCCCATTTACTCATAAAACCCCAAATACTATGTTCTCTTGTAAGCAAGTTAAGATTGTATACTGTAATAATGTGAGCAATACCTTCATGCCAGCAAGAGATAAAATCATATCTGTTTTCATAGTGAAAGGTTTAAATGCCAAAAGACTTAAAGAAGGACGTACAGGTAGGAAATAAAATAAAGTCCCAGGGTAAAGTAATCATTAAATGATGACAATACTCATTTGTGCTTTTACCCTGGGGGTGAATCATGTAAACTGGTGCTATAGGTTCTACGTAATGTTTAATTAAATTAAAATTTAAATATAAGACTGACCAGTATAAACAAAAAAATCAGTGATGGAGTAATACATCCAGGCATAGTTGTTGGACCCAGAATTACATTCACAGAACAGAACATTTTAACTTAATTGTAAATATTGTCGACTATAATGTCACATGACAAGAATTTGTGTGGCATATAAACAAGCATTTTGAATCTTCATTTACAGAGAAGGTATTCTAGCTTGGCTGATGCTGAATGCTGCCCAAACACCAGGTGGCAGCTTCCTGAGCAGCACTTCAGACTGACACTAGAGGACGATGAAGTCATGGTGCAATACACTAGGACAGAGGTTTTCCATGACCATTTCATATCAGTTCATATTTCCTTGATTTTGGCATAGACTCAAGAAATGAACAGCAACTGCACATCATATATTACTGCTTTTCAGAAAACCAATAGTTTACATATTTACCATAAACGACAGTCACCAGCCAACTCTTAGCTCTCATAGCTCGCCTAAGACCGACCGATTGGTTGAAGACTAATCACTATTTGCTTAGCACAGTTTTTACTTTATATACTTATATTTTTATCTGTGCATGTCACCAGGAATGGGCAAATAATGAATAACACTTAAAGATAAATATATATAATTTCTAAAAAATAAAAACAGAACATGATTAAAATTGTGTTTAAATAGATTCAATCTCAGTAGGAGTAGTATTTTGGAGGTTGTTGTATTTGAATAGAAGTAGTTTTTGAGAGGTTGATTGATGGTAAAAACACAAGGTACACTGGAGCAGGTGTAACCAACCGTGCTCCTAGAGAACTACCTTCCTGCAGAGCTCAGTTCCAACACAACCTGCCTTTAATCTTCAAGTAATAATAAACACCTTGGTAAGCTGGTTCAGGTGTGTTTGATTAAAGTTTGAGCAAAATTTTGCAGAAAGGTAGCACTCCAGGAGTAGGGGTGGCTACCGTTTCAGACCAATGGTTTTCAGTTCTGGAGTATCACATCACTGCACATTCTGGATCTCTTTCTTTAACACTAACTTATTTGTGGAGGTTCCAAGACCGTTGTTTCAGTTTCTGATAGGAGTCATCCAAAATGAGATACTTAAAATGACTGTTCACCCAAAAATGAAAATTCTGTCTATTTACTCACCCTCATTTTGTTTCCGACCTGTAAGACTTTGATTAATCATCAAAATGACTGGTTTCTGTCCCTACGCTGAAAATCCAGGATCCAAAAAGGTCATAAAGGCATGTGGGTGAGTAAATAACGACAGATTTTTCATTTTTTGGTGAACTACCCTCTTACGGACAAGAATAGACAACTATGACATGACAAGAGTGAAAACTAACAAAAGAAGGTTCTCTGAAGAGTGTTTTAGATGTCACTGGAGGGAATGGAGTGGAGAAGGCTAAGGACAGGTTGTGGACCCTAGGCTGGTTAAGTAGATGATGACATGACCAAGTCAAACTCTTTTGCATCTTCCTGACCACTGGTGAGACCACAGCTCCCAGAGAGCTCAGGGAAGTGGCTGGCTCTGCCAGAAAGAACCGGTGAGCCAGGAGACTGGTTGCCACCTTGTTTTTTTTGAGCAACAGGGGATGGATGAATCTTCTCCGCCCTAGGGATTATTGGTGAGCGGATCCCTGGTGAAAGAAGCCCTGGGCTCTTCCCTGTTGGTGAGGAGGCTGAGGCCAGATTGCGGTAATCAGTGCCAAAGGGTGAGCTGTTGGACGGAGGGAGTTTACTTGCCACTTGTTGGCTCGTGAACCGTGACAGCACCTGAGTGACAGTGTTGCGGGCAATCTGCTTTGCCGCAGAATTGTCTGGAGTAGTAGGAACAGCCGCAGTAGGAGAGAGGTCTCGAGGCGAGTGGACAATGGATACGTCGTGTTTGTGGTCTGCCTCAGCTTGTTGCTGAAACTTGTGGCGTGCTGCTTGGAATCGCTGGTTGATGCTGGCTTGGAAGGAGGATGGATAAGTCGGACTAGAGCAGCCTAGAGAGGCCAGACGTTTGGTCAGAACTGGGGAAGAGCAAGGAGATGAGCTAAGGGAGGATGAGGCAGGACTGCTGGGGGAGAGACACTGCAAGGCTCCACTTCCTCCAGGGAGCACTACCCCAAAGTCCACCGATCCCTCTTCCTTGCACCTCTCGTCTGCTGGAGACTCTGGTTCTCTGGGAGTGTGGTGACCATTTAGCTTGGGTGGTGGAGATGATTTAGATGCAATGGTTTTGCCATCGACTTCGGTTTGACTAAGAGGAGGCGTGATACCTGTGGTAGCTTTCTTGTCTGCTGAATTTGAGGCAGATTTGAAAGCTGGAGTTTTTACCTTTTCTTCATTGTCCTTCTCCAGCCCTGCCTTTTCTCTTTCTTTCATTTCATCCAACTCTTTCTTTAGACTATTGAACTTATGCAAAAGCTCCTGATATCGTTTTTCTTCCTTCTGTAATTTCCCTCTCATCTGCTCGCACTCTGTTTCCAATTCGGCCAGCTTTCTCTCACCTCGCGCCTCTATCTGCTGAACATGAGTGCGTTCGCTCTCCAGCTCCCCCTTTAGGGTTTTGATAGTACTGCTCTCCTGTTCCAGCTGGCGGGTGAGCTCCGCAACCCGCTGGCTCTCCTCCTCTGCCCGTGCTGTAGCCTTCTGACATTCTTTCGCCAGGGTTGAGGATAACTGCTGCTGCTGCGCTAAATCCTCCTCAGCTTGATTCGAAAGGACTGACCTCTCACGTTCTAAACGTTCAACTTGAGCCCTCTCAAACTCCAGCTGTGAAGAAGAAAAGCGAGAGACGTCACTTTAAAGTGTGAAAAATACTAATAAAGTCACAAGGAATAGCACTAGGCATTATATAGATGTAAGACTTCAGACAACATTGAAGATGAATTCTACATTCTTGAAAAAAAAAAAATTTCTACTTGCTTCTTCCTGCCAGAAACAAAACTTATGAATATTTTTAAGACTCTTTGCAGACCCTATGAGCTGCAGAATGTGAGAGAGTCATGGACAAGCATCCAAGAAAGAAAAAAATGAGTGTGTGTGCAAGGAAAACCCAGGGCAGGACAGGAAGGGCCTTTTACATTATACTGGAGTCTGTATTTTGACCTTAATATAACCTTATCCTAATCCTATAAAAACACAAACACACAATGGAATGTCTTCACACACACATACACACACACACAGAGGCGGATGGACTCTCCTCTACCACAGGCCATAAACACAATGGAGCCTTTCCTCTGTAGAAAAGAGATCTGCGCCAACACTGTTTCACAACAAAGCCACACAGAATCTGCTGGCACAGGGTGCTGTGATTGCATTTATCTAGCAGTTTCAGTTGTATTTATAACAGTGCAGTTTGTGCATGTGTACATATGTTTTGGCTGCGTTGCCAGGTTACCTGTTTCAGTAGTCTGTCTCGTTCCTTCTCCAACATGGCCGTGATGTCATCACCCGCAGCATTGTCTTGAGCACGCCGTTGTTTCTCTTCTTCTAAATCAGCTATTACCTACAGGCATACACACATTCAATCATCAGGTGAAGAAAGATGAATAATTATGACTGCACCATCTTATAAACAGAACGCATATATTGTTTTCATCTCAGTTAATGTTTGAGTCACATTATTGAGTCACATTAGTTCCAAACCTGTATGACTTCTCTTCTGTGGAACACATAAGAAGAAGATATTTTGAGAACACTTTTTTTATATATATATTTTGAGAACTCTTTTTTTCGAGAACTTTTTTTTTTTTTTGGTAATCAGAATTTTCTGTTTATTAACATTCTTTAGAAGATCTTCTTTTGTGTTCCACAGAGGACAGCAAGTCATACAGATTCAGAACGAGTGAATGATATGGTTAAAAATAGCATAAATACAAAATTCTGGGCAAACACTCCCTGCCCATCAACACAGCCTAGCATGGATAGGAGCAGGGAGAGCAGAATACCCCCCAAGGGGAACAGAGCAGAACCAGCATCAATGATAAATGTAGCAGATACCATTAATGTTCTATGTGATCATTTTAACAGCATGATTCAGTGGTCTGACTCAATGATATATTCACTGCCAAGTCCTGACTGGACGTGAGGAGGAGTTGGGGATGGAGGTGGGTGATTAGTTCCTGGATGAATTTTTTTTATAACTCATCCGTTTAAATTATATTAAGCCTTAAAGTTCTTAAAGTAATTAAGGGCGTAGTCACTTGACTGACAGGTGTATCGGCGCTGCTTTCACTGCCGTCGCGCTAGGTGGGCGTGGCTTCAGCAACCAGCTCCCGCCTTTTTGCCCATTTTTGATTGTCCTGGAGAGTCGCACGGTGATGCACTGCCAAGATGGCGACGGCCCGCTCTACACACTTTAAGCTTCAAAAACAGTCTTCAGGATTCTATGGATGACATCATGGACACTACGTCCATGTTTTTATACAGTCTATGCAGCTACCTTCAAACCCAGCATCCAAAGTGACTGATTAAAGTGACATTAACGCACTAGTTTAAATGCCTACAGCTTTTTAGCATTACCCTTTTTCTTAAAAGAACCATTTTCTTAGGGTTTAGAACATTTGAAAAACTTACACATCCTTTTTTGGAATGGAAAGTTTCCATGGATGTTAAAGATTGTTTATGAAGCCATAGGTGCCAATGAAGAAATTTATTTTGAAAAGTACGGCTTCCACATAGCAGCATAAAATACAGCCTAGGTAGGTAGCTCAGATCTCTGTCTTTGTTTCTCACCCGTCTGTGACTCCTCTCTGCAGCAGCGAGCTGTTTCAGCAATTTCTCCTTCATGTTGGTGCAGTGGGCCATCACTAGCTTCAACACGCCCAGTGGGTTCAGACACACGGGAGTCTGCCGTCCATCATCCTGAGCCTGTGACAGTTCGCTGTCCCTCAGCAGTGCTATGAAGGGGTCACGGAGGTCGTAATGTCCATATCGCTCCTGTACAAATGCATCTCTCTGTTGTGCCTAAAAAAATTCAAAGGTAGACAGGAAAAGATAGGAATAAGTAAAATCAGTGGTTTGCACTGAGATGTCATGAACACACAGCAAGTTCATAGAATGACTGATTAATACCTTACATTATGTTTACATATAGGCCATGTGTTTTTATGAGAGACAGAAAGAAAGAGCAGGATTTCTAAACACATCATGATGCAATTACAGCTGGTCATTATCAGATCTGTTTTCACAAAACATAATCGCAACCTTGACCCCCACCCCGACCCCCCCATCTGCGGGCAGGTGTTAAACCTCCCCTGGGCTGAAGGGATGGAGAGGGAGACTCACACCACAAAAGGCCCAGCTGTAGGGGGTGTTGTTCTGAGCTGGAAAGGGGGCAGTGTGACTAATTTAGGAGGGATTGGGTGGTCTTACTAAACAGATCAGCAAACAGGAGACACACGCGCGCACACACACATTAAGGACAGGACAGGAATGGACATGTGGTTTATGTTCTGGGTGACAGAACACATGCTGCATCCTGCTGTATTCCTCTCCACTTTTAATGCTGTTCTTTCGTTCACTGCATAACTCGAACAGTCGACTGTCCTCGAAATACATTAGGATGAATAACAAATTGTGAAAAATAACAATAATGATTATAATAATAATAACAACAGGACATTTTCTATTTTTACCATATTTATAGTATTTTATAAGTGAAATGTGGTCAATATTAAATATATATAAATATATAAATAGTATATAGTATATATAAATAAATACACACACACACACGTGTATATATATATATATATATATATATATATATATATATATATATATATATATATATATATATATATATATATATATATATATATATATACATATAACATTTTCATTTTGAGGTTTGCTAAAAAATATTACCTTTATTTACATTCTGAAGTAGCAGCAGATAATTTCTTCCATATTTTGATGTATATTTGAGTAAAAGAGATGATCAAAAAAGTAGAAATTGTAGAACAGGGACTTGGTTCTATCCATGAGTTGTTGATTGGATGGAGGCAGATTTGAGTGGAATTAGAAGAAAGTTCAATCTAACTAAATGATTGGCGAAGTCTGGCATACAGTACATCAGAGAGAAATCTGTCATATCAGTAGATCCAGTTCACATTCTGATTAAAAACTGCATAGGTCAAAAAAAAAAAAAAAATTCACAAATTACCTAATTTACCTCATAATAACGTCATAATAGCATTAATTAAATTTTTTTTATTATTAATATTAATTCAATACCTGCTTTTACTTTACTTGATCACATGATGAAGGCAAATGTATGACAATTAAATGCACATTTACAAACTAATATGCCATATTGGTCAAGACCGATTAATAAAAAGTGTGTAATATCTGACATGATACTATAAATTAAATGGCAAAAAATCATGACGTCGTCAGGCTAACATGTACATGAAGCAAACACATTTGTTATTTTCACGAGCACACCTTTGTGTCCTTGTAAATACACCAATGCAAACAAAAATGAAGACTTTATCTGCTTGATCACAATGCATGTGGGAGAGAAAGTCATATTTAACCAGTCGAACTTCAGGAGACCTGAGCTTCCGCCGTTTGCTGGTTATTATCTGTGATCATTCAGTCTTTTAATAACACAGAGAATGAGAATGAGGCGTGGTGTGTACTGGGTGTGAACATCAGCATATTGATTAACACAATGTGTAATCTGTAACCACAATAACCATTAAAATGCAGGCTGTCATCTCTAACATAATTTGTATGTCTCTCAATCTCTCTGTATCAAGCAGAAACTCATATTGTGCTTATGTCTATGCTGAAGCCGTGTGAGTGTGTTAAGTGCGTCTCACACCACCGGGCTGGATAGTTTATTTGTTTAACTTCAGCATTAAGCAGTGTTGCATACTACTCAACATTATTATAGAAAATAACAGTCCACTTTCAGCCCTAGAGGCCTTAATCTGTGGCCCTACTGGCCTCCGGGTGACCTTATCCAGAGATCAGAGAGAGAGAGACAACAGAAGGAAGCAGACAAACATCACCATTACTATTGCTCAAACTACTGTTTAGATTTGATCTACTACACTAATTATTATATTTTTGGCTGTAACTCACCCAGCACTCTTTGTGCTACAGAAGTAAATGATATGATGAAGAATGATTCACTTTGGCAAGAGTAAAGAACCACCTGGAACACCTTAGCAACTGCAAAGCACTATCCTGGCAACCAGTATTTTGATACTACAGCCTAAAAGATCATGGTCAGAAAGATTTTTTTTTTAAAGAGAAATTAATACTTTATTTTTTATGCAAGGATACATTAAACTTAATAATGTATGTTACAAAATATATTTCAAATAAATGTTTTTAAATTCATATTCATCAAAGAATCCTAAACAAAACTTAAATAATTTTCACAAAAATAAAACTTTGCTTTTACCATTGGTAATATATATATATATTTTTTTTTATTGAGCACCAAATCAGCATATTAGAATGATTTCTGAAGGGTCATCTTACACTGAAGAGACTGCAGAAAATCCAGTTTTGCATCACAGGAATAAACTGCATTTAAAAACATATTCAAATAAAAAAAGGTTATTTAAAATTGTAATATTTTATAATAGCTCTGTTTTTACTGTATTTTAATCAAATAAATGCATCTTTTATAATCGTAAGTGACTTCTTACTGACCACAAACATTTGAATGATAATGTTCCTTTTTTATTTCTCACTCCTATTTTAAATATTTAAATTCTTTAGTAATATCATAATGTTTTGCAGCTGTAATCAAAGCTCTGTTTTTGTCTCTCTTCACACCCAACACAACAGACCAGACACACACCCACAATAACAGTCTCTCAGGACCGACAGCACTACACACACTACTGCCTTTCCCACCAGAAATCCAGCTACTATATTTAGCCCCTTCAGTCTCAAGATCTTTAGTTTGAACATTATTTTCTCATTTGACTGCTTTCTCTGCGCACTATAAAAAAATCTGTGCATCTGTAAATCACTGTGCATTTACCGTAAATTACCGGCAGTTAATCACAGTTCAGGAGCAGAATGCCGCACAATCACAATGATTATCTGAGTAGGCACAGTAATTTTTTGTTGTAACATATACTGTAACAGTATATCACAGCTCTCAGTAGCCAGAACTTCCTCAAAAGCTGAGATGTGACTCCAGTTTGTAAAACTGTTCACTGGATCAAAAGCAAATAAGAATAGCAGGTTTCTAAACATAAGACGTTCAGCTTTAATGATTTAACTCACTATTTTAGCTCTAAATAATAACTATATATATGTATATATAGTCCCAATGCTCATCCAAGGATAATTAATTCGATTATTTATGAGCATGGGCTTATGGGTATTCCCCCACCGTGGGATCTCAATACAGAATGATACAGTTATTTTAGATATTTTTATGGTAATTTATTGGCTAAATATATTATTTTACTCTGTGTGTGTTGCTATGGCATAAGTAATACATATGCAGGACAGAGCAGGATGCTCTTTGTGCCGGTGCTGTTTTTAACCAAGCTCTTGCTGATCTGAGGCGCAGAGAAGAATCAGGAGACTTCCTGGAAGGAAGTTCACACCGATGGAATCCTACATCTCTCTAATCAACACACAAACACACGCTCCAGGCGGTTCAGAAGAGCAAGGAACCCCAATGGTTTTCTCTCTGAGTGTGTCACATGTTTTATGTCAAACATGGGCTAGACATCCTCCCTATTAGGACAAAACCAACTGGATTGTTTAGTCTGTTTGGACTGTGATTTTAACACACAATTCTCTATTCACGAAAGTCCCCTTTCAGAGACCTGTGAAAGGACCTGATGTTCCTTTATAAGGCTTAGATGAAGCAGCGAGTGAGTCATAATAACGGCCGGTTTCCCGTTTTAACCGCCAGCCCTTGGGACATCTGCTCCTCAATTACATCAGAATGAGCCATGGGAAAATAACTCTAAAGGAGGAGCAAAAAACACTGCAGTTTATCTGGAGGCTTCCAAAACATCTAACCTGATTGGCACTTTTCTTCCAACAAATACATACACAACATTCATGATCAAAGCCTCAAGCAGAAAGGACCTCTCAAGGTTCCCTCTGTGAATAATGCCCTTACTACCCAGGGAGAAAGACAAATTAAGCTGACGCACACACACAGTTTACACTCTTACACACTAAGGCTTTGCAAAAAAGGAAGCAAAAACCATTTCAAAAATGGACCTCAAATCAGTAGACCGCAAAAAAACAAGAACAATCCATGTGTTGTTTGAAATCTGATAATGATCAGGATATTTTCATCATGTATTGAATAGTAAATGATTTAACGAGTAAGTGGTTTTGGACATCAATACTGCAGTATCCAAAGCAGATGCACCAGACACTACAGACAATGTCTATGTTTCCATCCAAGTAGTGAAAGTACACTGATGTTAATAAGAGAGAGAAAGAGAGATAGAATAATAAATACTGTTATTCAGGAAGGATGCTTTGTGGCAGTAAAAACTTTGACGTTACAATATATGTCTGTTTTAAAAAATGCTGTTCTACTTTCTATTTATCAAAAAAATAGAAAAAAAATCACTGAATCAGTTTCAACAAAAGTATTATACAGCACAATTATCTATCAAAGATTATCTATCATATTAGAATTATAAAGCATATTAGAATGATTTCTAATGATGGTGGGGAAGACTGAACAAGTCACTGTACAAAGTATATATATATAGATGTACTGTAATGTGAATGCACAAATATATTACCGTTCGCATTCGGATGAATTTAGCTTCTCTGTGTTGTTTTCAATGTCTCACAAACTAATCTCATAGTGCAGAGCAAAGAGTCTTCAGCTGATCAGTCTGGTCACAGTGAGACACCGGAGCAGCTTTAGTCACTGACCCCCTCGTCTCATGTTTCCATCTTTCCCACACACCCCTGAGCACTTGTGAAGCTGCTGTTCTCTGTTATTAACACTGTGTTAACTACAGCATCAGACAGAATAATTACAGGCCTAATAAAAGACACACACTCTCTATATATATCCAGAGGGAACACTGTGGGCTTCTGTTGTGTCAGTATGAGTTCAAACTAAAATGAACTACATTTGTTCTAGTTTTGCGGATTAAAGACTCAATCGAGCACAGCTGATTTAATTTGTGTGCTTATCAAAGCATAAAATGAAATAGAAGATGGAGAATTAAGTGAGTAATAATAAAGAAAGCTGGAAGGCCGGGCTCTGTGCGTACACTTGTTAAAGTGTTAAGGAGTTCAGTTTTTAATTAATTTCATTATTCAATAAAAACATTTAAAGGGGGGGTGAAATGCTAATTTTCACTCAATATCCTGTTAATCTTGAGTACCTATAGAGTAGTACTGCATCCTTCATAACTCCAAAAAGTCTTTAGTTTTATTATATTCATAAGAGAAAGATAGTCTGTACCGTTTTTTCCCAGAAAAACACGAGTGGCTGGAGGTGTGACGTGTGGGCGGAGCTAAAGAATCACGAGCGCGAGTAGGCTTTTGCGTTGAGAGCGTTTGGAAGTTGTGACATTACCGTGAGGAAAAAAAAAAACATCATCCAAAACAAACCATGGCTAACAGTCAGATTCAGCCGTTTATTTATGATCCAGAATCAGATCCCGAGGCTGAAACTGAACGAGAGCAGCAGCAGCAACGACTCACTCCGAGCGGGGCTCGAACCCGGGTCTCCGGCATGGGAGTTGGTAACCTTGCCAACTCCCATGGCAAGGTTAATTTACCAATTACCTTGTTGGTAAAACAAGCATCTTCGAAATGCAGGGAACAAACAAAAACACTTGCACAACTCCGTTGATGCTCTGTAAAAATAAACTCCATCCACTGGTCCCTTAATGCCTTTTTTTTTTTTTTTTTTTGGTAATCTGTGCAGGGTTGGCTTGCCCTGGCAACCAAAACACACTTCTTTTGTGACATGTCGCGACGCTCTCGCTCTGATCAATGAAGTCTGTTGTGCTCTCAGTGCTCTGCTATACGAGAGCGCGCGCTCTTCCGGGAGAAGTGCCCTCAGCACCCATATAAGGAAATTCCGCTCCATCTAACGTCACACAGACCCATACTCGAAATAAACTTTCCGAAACTTGTGACAAACCGGAAGGAGTATTTTGGGAACAGAAATACTCCTTCAAACATACAACATAATTTTTGAAACTTTGTCCATGTTTAGCATGGGAATCCAACTCTTTAACAGTGTAAAAAACTCAGTATGCATGAAAAAGCATTTCACCCCCCCTTTAACAGTAATGAACAAATGAAATAACTATCTGAAATTTTTGTATGTAGAATATACATGGTGTCTTTTAGTAATTTATAAGTCCTGATAGAATGAAGACTGTGCTCATGAATATTAATTATGTTACATGGTACACTTAATGGCTGAAAGGAAGATTTATCAGATGGCAAATAAATGAATCAAATTATTGTGAGGGGCGTAGTTCATGAATATGTAGGATATTATTTATAAACTTCTGCATGTTCTAATTAATATCCATACGTACATCTTTTAATTTAATTTTTTAATTTGAACGTTCCTTTTAATTGTTTTTGTTTACACTGTCCGTTACTTTGTGTAAGTGTGTGTGTGTGTGTGTTTTACAGGAATAGCACTGCCTGCCATTGTTCTCCTGTCTGCCTCTTTCCCGAGTACCCCCCGACACACTTCCTGTGATTCCTGACCACTAGTCCACACCAAACACTGAACATTTACATAACACAAATATCATATAGCCTACATAACACAAATCTATACACATGCAGAGCTGAGAATGTACAGTATCCCTTACGAAAAATATGTTTATTCAAGTGTGCTATTAGTATAATGCTTTTAGTTTACTTTTTATGTACTTCAGAAATATACTTAAAACAACTTTTAAGTATTTGACTTATACTTAAAAAAAGTCTAAATATATTTGAACTACTGTATACTTGTGCTCCTAGAATCCGTTCATTGTTATAAAGTAGAGGGCGCTAGTACACATCTTCTGTAAAGAATTTCCAAAAAAACACAAGTGAAGAAGAAAAAGAAACAACAGATACTAACATATGTAACATGATCATCTGACATGAAACAGCATAAAAAAATTTAAGATATGGAATAAGATGTGGACCGATGAAGAGGTAATAAATACAGTCAAGCTTTGGGGTGTTGATCGACTGCATCTACGTTTTGATTATCCTTCTGAATCCAATTCATGGTCTTTTTTCAGCTTTTGTTCAAAATGTTATTTCTTTATTTTTTTTAATGATACTTAGCAACATTAAAGTGTTTAAAAAAAGACAGCATGAAGCTAGAATAAAATGTTTTTTTTGTATGTTAAGATATTCATATAACAATATATATACAAATAAAACCTAAATAGGGACATAGTACTACTACATAGTAGTACACTTAAAGTATGATGTAAAGTTCACATAAAGAAAATTTATGAGTATACTTGCTACCTAAAGTATACTGTAACACAGTTCGTAAGTCGGGAAGAAGTGAACTGGCGAACATTTCAATAAAACTTTAATAATAAAATAGACACAAAACAAAACCAAAACTCAAAAATAAAACCCAGGCCTGGTCGTCTCTAGTCTTGCACTGGCGTCACTCCCCCTTTTATCCTTCCGCAGCTCCTCGGTGGGACTCGAGACGGTGAGTGGAAAAGGTGTCGCTCGTTATCCCTCTCACTCCACCGGCCTCATTCCGTTCACACAGCTCTTGGCCCCGCCCCTCTCGTCACATACACTTAACTTTAACTACTTGAACTTTACTTAAGTATACTTAATAACATAAACTTGAATTGTACTACTTTTTGGTAGTAAGGGATGTGTAAAATTACAACATTTGAAATCTCCCAAATGCTCGAAATTAACCGTTATTAAAGCTGAAGTATTTCTTCTTTTTTTCTCTCTCTCTCTCTATGCAATGCCTTCTCCTTTCAAAGCTTGAAATGCAAAAACAACATTTTGGTGCTATAACAACTCGCTTTCAATGCAGCAACTTAACTTTAGTTTGGGGAAGAACTTTCAGTTTGTAGGCAAGGTTTGTGCCAAGGAAACTTGTTTGACCACAAGCTTTGGCAACATGCTAAAACATGTTAGCAATCCCTATTGAAAAACAAAAACAGCATATGCATTATGTGCTGGTTCTAGGCTGGTCCTAAGCAACTAGCTCCTGCTCAAGGCCAGTTTAGGACCAGCTCCTGACCAGCTCGAACCAGCTCAAACCAGCAACGATGCTTCAAAACATACCTTACCAGCATATGCAGTTTTTTTTTTTTCAACAGGAATACATAGCAAAATGCAAATATGTGCTATCAGCAAACTAGTTAAAACAACACTCAGCAGCATGTCAAAAATATTTAACATTGATCCATTTAAGAGACACTTTTATCCAAATGAGGAACAAAAGTAATCTATCAAAGAGCTAACAATAATTGTAATAAACAATGGCAAGTTTATTAGACAATTGGCTAGAAAACACAACAACATTATGCTAGCATCACTCAGCAACATGTTAATAATGTAACCAATAATGGCTGACAACCAGCAGAGAACCAGAAGTGGTTTCTTAAACAGTTTTCAGGATTTTAATGTGGTCTAATTTGGTTTAATATGATCTGATGAGTGTCTGACATTGCTCGTTGTAGTTTCTTAGGGTCTGCTAAGACTTAGGGTCCACTAACGTTCTTAAGGTCTACTAACAACGACACACAACAGCTTTAAACGCATGTGTGTTTATGTGTGCTCTTACCCTGAGTGTGTGTATGACTACATCTTGTGCTTCCAGTTCTCCTTCCAGAATGCTGAGCAGCATCAGAAGTTCAGCTTTACTGAGAGTCTCCACATTCATCCTGCTGCCCTGTAACACACAAATAGCTGGATTCAGTATCTGGGCCCTGAAGCAAAACCACTGATTTACAGGTCTGGCAATACAACTGGATTTTTAGCGGGTCATGCACTGTATAACTGTACCAATGTCCGATGAAACAGGATC